>NC_134690.1:392520081-392637581 GCF_050947455.1 Rhinoderma darwinii
AAAAAAACTGTTTTTGTTCGAATCCATAAAAGTGGCTTCTGAGATGGATGAAGAGCCACATAAATAAAATCAAATCAACTCAGTACATTTCACCTGACCTGCCAGATCTTTTTAACTTATTGGAAAATTTGCTAGATTTAATATTGACACAGCGATGCGTAAATCAATATTTTCAGAATGAACGATATATTTTAATTTAAAACTGTTCACACTGCAGCAGTAAATCTATGCACTTAGTCCATGCGAATCATCAGAGGCTTTGGCTTCTTGAAATGCAGGATTGAAATAGATGACGGCCTGGAAGGCGCGCTCGCCATATTACCAGAACCGCACATTATCACCCAGGCAGCTTCTTTACTCTGAGCTCCTCTGGATCTGGAAGGAATATTAGAACATGAACATCTCCCGGCTCCACAGGCAACAACATCCTGTGTACAAGGGCGAACATATCATAGAGCAGGACTTTGGAGAGAGGACCTGGCCATTCACAAGACAGGGATAAATCGGCCGTGTGACGGCCATTTATTTGACGCCCATCACACGGCCACAGTAGGAACAATAGACCCCAAATTCACATGGCCGATTTTGATGGCCCGGTGAACCGGGTCGTCAAATAATGGAACATGCCCTATTTTGGGCCGTTCTCCTGGTGCGTAGAGAGTGCTACAGTAGGAATGGAATCCCTCTAATCACCGGCCACAGCTGTGCATAGATGGACAGTGACATCAGTGGCAACTCCTGCAGCGGAGACTCCCGGCCAGAGGGATTCCGCTCTTACAGGGAGCTACAGTGGCGCTATCTACGGGGGGGGCGGCTGTGTGAGGCACCATCTACGGGGGGGGGGCGGCTGTGTGTGGCACCATCTACGGGGGGGGGGCGGCTGTGTGAGGCACCATCTACGGGGGGCGGCTGTGTGAGGCACCATCTACGGGGGGCGGCTGTGTGAGGCACCATCTACGGGGGGCGGCTGTGTGAGGCACCATCTACGGGGGGCGGCTGTGTGAGGCACCATCTACGGGGGGCGGCTGTGTGAGGCACCATCTACGGGAGGGGAGAGTGTGAGGCACCATCTACGGGGGGGCAGAGTGTGAGGCACCATCTACGGGGGGGCAGAGTGTGAGGCACCATCTACGGGGGGGGGGCAGAGTGTGAGGCACCATCTACGGGGGGGGGGGCAGAGTGTGAGGCACCATCTACGGGGGGCAGAGTGTGAGGCACCATTTACGGGGGGCAGAGTGTGAGGCACCATCTACGGGGGGCAGAATGTGAGGCACCATCTACGGGGGGCAGAGTGTGAGGCACCATCTACGGGGGGCAGAGTGTGAGGCACCATCTACGGGGGGCAGAGTGTGAGGCACCATCTACGGGGGGCAGAGTGTGAGGCACCATCTACGGGGGGCAGAGTGTGAGGCACCATCTACGGGGGGCAGAGTGTGAGGCATTATCTACAGGGGGCAGAGTGTGAGGCATTATCTACAGGGGGCAGAGAGTGAGGCATTATCTACAGGGGGCAGAGAGTGAGGCATTATCTACAGGGGGCAGAGAGTGAGGCATTATCTACAGAGGGAAGTGTGTGTCATAAAATTGACTAATTAAATTCATCAGTTTTTAAAAACTGATGCAAAATGGGTCAAAATAGGCCGTTCAAAGCGGAAACACAGACCAGTATGTAAACTGAACGGATGCAAAACAGCCGAGAAAAAAAAAAAGAAGGACTAAAACACCATGCCCTTCTGTCTTTAGGCCCTTTTACAAAGGCCAGTGATCGGGCAATCCGACGTTCATACAATTGCTTGCTCCCGTTCACTGTCCTGTGTGAACAGGGCAACGATCAGCCGATGATAGAGCAAACGATCATTTATCGGTGGAACAACTCTTGTGTAGACAGGATGGAAAAGCATGGGGGAGAACAATGGTAGTTCCGATCATTCCTCCCCGTATATTACAGATTATTGTTCTAAAAGGAGGAAACCAGTGCTGATCTACGTGCAGTATCGTCGAACGGCGCTCGTGGTGTAAAGGCACTTTTAGATGGCAAAATCCAACACCATAATAGGGGACCCAGTTAGATCTTTGCTATAGGACCCAATCTACGTCACTGCTCGGGTGTACCCCTTGCAGTACTCAAAGTAAAAGAGTTGACTGATGTTGCAACCCCTTTAAGGTACCTCTTTAGATCCTATTACACTGCCTGATATGGGCTGTGAAAACGAGCGCCGATCAGCGAGACAGCTCGTTGATCGGCGCTCGTTTGCTCCTTTGACAAGGGGATATGATCAGTAATGTATGGGGACGATTGATTGTCACTCCGATCGTTCGTCCCCATACATTTTCATCATGACTGCAGGAGCACACCACAAAGGGTTTGTTGTCTGTCTCCATGGAAACATATAGGCCTGCATAGGAGCTGCAGAAACAATATGATAGGAAATGTTTAATAAAGACCTATAAAAAAATAGGCAAATTTGCAATATTTTAAGCTGCATTAGGCCAATAAAAGAAAAATTGATTGTGAAGATGGACACAGGCTTTGAGACTAAAGTTGGTCTCGGCTTTAGACACCGCCAGCAATTCGCTTTTATCGCGGCGGGGAAGCTGCAGGTGAACGGTTGTACTACATGCCGGCCATTCAAATAAATGGCTGGCACGTAGTACATGGACGGACTGGTTCCGCCAGAGTGAGGACCATTCTTCGCAGCGGCTCTCCACTCTGGCTAAAAAAGGGGATCCCGGGTGGGGGACCCATTTATTATATCCAATTGCCGTAATAGCACATATGGAAAGGGCATTTCTTCACGAAACAATCCCTAAAAACCCACCTAGCAGGTGTAATACCGTGGCACGGAGTGGTCTATATATTAGTACAGGTAGACTACACTGAATCCACCACCGAGCAGGTTGCACGTCAGCGTCTTAATCATATATTAGAGGATAGCGATCATATAGTGCAGGTAGACTACGCTATAAATCCATCAGCCGAGTCTAACAGAGCATATGAAATAGTCCTCAGTACTGCACATACCTTATTAACCCCCCCCCCCCGGACCCGCCATATAAGTGTAACGCGCGCACGTAACATAGATCGCTATTTTTAATTTGATAGGTAGGACCTGCAATTAACGCCTGATCTTTGCCTAACAAAACATCTGTTTTTCTCGCTATGTAATTAGTAAAATTAATGAACGCTAATCCGGCCGCTCAAATTATTTTTTGCTTCTGGAATCCATCATTTTAACACCCAATATGTTTAACCATAAACAACTATACATCAAGTCCAAATTACTTATACCCCTCCGCTACTTATTAGCTAGTTACAATAACAAATGGCTTAATAAATGGGGGGGGGGGGGGGGGGGACAGAAACTTATAAAAGAAACAGATGGTGCAGTTTAATACTAAAACATGTAATAATGGAATAGTTATAAGAGTCGGGATCACAGCCAGGGTCACAGGCCTCCCTCCCTGCAAGAAGTACTCACCTTTTTGGGAATGACATACCCAACAGAGTACAGAACAGGGAGGAAGTTGTTAAAGGGGTTGTCTGGGCCGCTTTTTCATACGGACGACTTAACCACAGGATAGGTCATCAGTATATGGTCGGCAGGGTGTCCGACAACCGGACCCTGCACCAATCAGCTGCTCCTGCTGCCTCCGGGCACCGGATGTTATTCAGTTTTCAGTGCTGGAAGCAGATGGCTCTATACACTGCAGCATGGCCGCTATACCGTGACCGGAGCCATGTGTTTCAGGCACAGACATTCAGTGCCCGGAAGCAGACGGTGCAGATGATCGGTGAGGGTTCTGGTTGTCGGACCCCCACTGATCAAATACTGATGACCCATCCTATGGATAGGTCATCAGTATAAAAACCGTCCCATCCCTGGACAACCGCTTTAACGAGTCAAGCTTCACTCTGACAGCGCTAAGCATTGGGGTCTGTCCGATTGATCCAAGACTGTGGCCCTAAGTTATAAACAGACTGTGGCTCTAAGTTATAAACAGACTGTGGCCCTAAGCTATAAACAGACTGTGGCCCTAAGCTATAAACAGACGGTGGCCCTAAGTTATAAACAGACTGTGGCCCTAAGTTATAAACAGACTGTGGCCCTAAGCTATAAACAGACTGTGGCCCTAAGCTATAAAGTAAAAAAGCTGGAAAATAAAAATGACAACGGGGGTAATTTATTAAGACTGACGTTTTATACCCCAGTCTTAATATAAAGAGCCCCGGAGTAAAATATGTTTCACTTATTTAGAAAAGAAAGCCTCTTAATAAATGAGTGCATTTCTGGCTGTCCGTGTGCCAGAAAGGGAAATCCACGCCAGATTCTGGCGTCAAGTACAGTAAAGGTGTCGAGATGCCGGTGGCCCAGCCCCATTCCGCTAGGCCCCACCCACCTTTTTATAGTTGCAGGTGTGGTGTAAAATCTTACATTTACAATTTTTTGTGCAAGAAGCAAGTTTTTGAACTAGGACAGTGGTTTAGACCGGGTTAGGGCTCTTGCACAAAACCGTGCGTGCGTCCCGAGTCCCGTCCGTCATCCGAGGAACGATAGGACATGTTCTATCTTTCCACAGATTGGAGAGCAGAATCCTTTTTTCAGGGATCCGATTCCCCACTGGAGTGAATGGGCCCATGAAAACTATCGGGTGGCACTCGATAAGTTTTTGGGGTAAGAATGTTTTTGTTAAATTTTTTTAATTCAGGTTTTCTGTATGTGGAAAATGTAACAACTGTCCCAGCAGCAAAATAGTTCAGCTGAAGATACCAATTGAAAAAAATAGTGCGGAGCAATTTTTGCCACATGGTGCCAATAATGCCCCCGTAGACACCTACGTGTCCAAAAAGTGTCACGCTCCATCACCTGCTGCGTTGATTCTAGGGAATACTTGTAGGAACATGTAGTGCCTATAACGACAAGTCTGTAATACGGAAGTGCAGGGGGTCTGTGTGCCGTCTGACAGGGTCCGTGTACGCAGCTTTGCCACGTGCGTGAAGGTTCATACCGAAAACTATTCCATTAACAGCAATTAGAATAAAATGGTCACCCAACGATACAAAAACTTTCCCATCGAACTGAATCCGAGCCTCAAAAACAAAAATAAAAACCTCCATCTGATCTGCGTCGGGCGTTCAAGGGTACCAAATATATAAGGAGACTGAAAAAAATGACTGTCTGGTAGACTCGAACTCCCTCACTGGAAAATGGAGTCAAAATAGATTTTCTAATTTACAATGAATCAAAAGGGAAAACGTTGGAGCGTGGCAAAAGTGGCGCAAATGTATCAAAAAAGCAAATGAATAAACAGTTGAGGAGATTTATTGGGGGAAATTGCCATAAATTCTGCCGAGATGAATTGATTTTTAGTTAAAGGTATAACTGACAATTTATTGGGCGGGAAGATGCATTATTTGGCGATTGTTATCCGCCGCCAGTAAAACTGATTTGTGTCCTATTGTATTTTATGGAAAAGCCGGAGCAACTTTCAGTGATTTAGATTAAATGTATTAATCATAACCACCCAGTGTGAACGATAGATCTGCTATTAAAGAAGATTTTTGACATTTAATTCTGTAGCAATATTTGGGCTCTGCACCTTTCTCCCTAAATCCAATTCCTGCTACAGTCGGGAGATCTCTTCCCTTTTAATTTTATGAGGCTTAAAGTAGCATTTAACCAGCCATGCGGTAAATAATGCGGGATTACAGATATTTAGTGTTTTGTTTCCCTTTCCAGAGGGCCGATCCATCAAATCGAGACATAAAATGCCCTCCCGTATTATTATTTTTTTCCGGCCTATTTCTCAGATTTTGGGTTTTATAGTACTATTTGGAAATAATGGAAGCGGGGAATTGAAAGAATAATCAGATACCTTGATGCGTGTTTGAGGAAGCCGAGGCAGGGAGGTGAAGATACAGCTGGCGATTCGGAGATGTGACATGTCCTGTATTTTATAGGGATCTTCGTGCAGCTCTGGCCTGGAGGCATCTGCTATATGACTTAAAGGGGGTTTTCCCGTGAAAGTGTATAATGAATGACGTGTCCATAAAGCATTTCATGATTCTGGGCGCTGGGACCCCCCCGCGCCGATCAGGATGACGGGATATTTTGTGTCTATTAGAAAGAATGGGAATTACGCATGGCGCCGAGAGAAAACTTTCCACACTTTCCATAACTCCCAAAGGGACTGTTCATATGTAGCAGGGTAAGACCGGCACACCAGAGACCCTCCGATAGGCTCGGATTCCATAATGGGCATGAAAGGTCCAGCAGAAGACGACCATATTTGGAGGTGACTTTGGAGCCAATCACTTAGCACCAGGGTCTCTATCTTATGGGCAGATCATATATAACCTATTAGACCTTACTGGTCATCTGTCCCATGTGGACAATGATAAGAAGGATTACAATGGAATTAATAGTGGACGTGACATGTTTTATATAGATGGAGGGTGGTCCTCAGAATCATCTTTCCTGGTGGGCCCAGGGAACCTTAGCACAACATTGATATGTGGCCTTGATCTCCCCATTGGCCGTTGCGACCCATTTTAAGGGCGGAGAGACTCCCAGCATCCAGACCCTCACTGATCAGCATTTAATCATATCCTAGTAAGGCCCTGTATACATTTGTATTCCACATTCTGTTGTTCTGCTCCGTCAGAGGAGAAAAAAATAAAATGCTGGAAGCGCAGGATCTGTTGAACAACAGAGACTCCCGGCGCCCGACGGAACCCAATGACTTTAATGGGTTCTGTTGGATTTCCGTCAGAGCATTTGTGGATTTACCAGAAACAATAGCGCAGCATGCTGCACAATTGTTTCCGGTATTTTCGGCGGAATCTGCGACAGAGGCCCCTAACAGAGCCTCCAACGCAGATGTGAACAGGCCCTAATCTGTCAAAAAATGTGCACCTAAAGGCTACATGCGTCAAAACCGCAGGTAAACACAGGTGATTCCGCACCCAAGGGCGCATTCAGACGAACGTGAATCTCGTCCGCGTGACGGCCGTTAAAACAACGGCCATCACGTATTTCAGTGGGGCCGTTGACACGACCGTTGTTTCAATAGAGCTTGTGTCCTATTTTCCTGCGTATCACGCATTCCTCCATACACTCCAGTCTGTGGGGGATCCGTGACAACGCATCCCACCCGGGTCCACCTCAGATGTGGAAAACGGCAGTTGTTCACGTCCGAGGTGGGCTACGTTCGTGTGAACGTAGCCTTATAGTGCGTTTTTACATTTTGATGTGGCTATTGGTGCAGATTATGTGCGGCGGATTTTGGTCTTACAAACTTGTCAGATACAATTCTGAGAAGGAAACGCACTTGCACTTAATCAGGACAATTGTCGGCGGTTTCGATGATTTGGTTAAGATTCGTGGGTGAAGAGATCGATATGTGACCTGTATCAACTACACACATCGTGATCTTTTATATTAAAGGGGTTTTACAACTTATTCAAAAAGGTGGCCGAGGAGGAAGGGACGCATTAAAAAAACAAACATTACTCATTTCACAGATCCCCCCCTGGGGTTCCTGCGACGCCTCTCCAGTCCTCATCGCCGCTGTTTATTGACATGGCTGCAGTGATGAGAATATGTGCACACGCAAACTCAAAAACGTCTGAAAATACGGAGAGGATTTCAAGGGAAAACAGCTCCTGATTTTCAGACGTTTTTTTAAGCCACTCGCGATTTTCACTGCATTTTTTACGGCCGTTTTTGGAGCGGTTTTTCTATAGAGTCAATGAAAAACGGCTCCAAAAACGGCCCAAGAAGTGAAATGTACTTCTTTTTCGTTGGCGTCTTTTTACA
The DNA here is from genome assembly GCF_050947455.1 of Rhinoderma darwinii. Taxonomy (NCBI): domain Eukaryota; kingdom Metazoa; phylum Chordata; class Amphibia; order Anura; family Rhinodermatidae; genus Rhinoderma; species Rhinoderma darwinii. The sequence goes on from NC_134690.1 coordinate 392,527,899, forward strand.
CGTTTTTGGAAAACGAGGCGTAAAAAAAAAAACGTGCCGTCGGAACAGAACGCCGTGTTTCCCATTGAAATCAATGGGCAGATGTTTGTAGGAGTTCTGCTTCCGTTTTTTCGAGCGTTTTTCAAGGCGTAAACGCCCCGAAATACGCCTAAGGACACTACGTGTGCACATACCCTAAATGTTTAGAAACCTCCTCAGTCAATAAAGAGTTCACCTTCCGTAACACAACACTGAAGACGCAGAGGAGATGGGGAGGAGGGGGATGATGCTGCAGTCTCTCTGTATCAGTGTGTAGGAGCGTGCCTGCTGTCAGAAAATAAGGGACCAGCAGGACGATATATCCGATTGGTCAGAGCACAAAGCACAGCTCTGACATCACACCAAGAGCCCGCCCACTTATAGGGAAAAAAAATTACATTAACAGAAATCATACAGAAGGGAGTAAAGACCCAAAATACGCAGGTTAGACTCAAAACTTCTGGTTGCAATATTGTGCGCTTTAATAGGGATGAGCAGCAATACCAGACACAGCCAATGGACAAGAGTGGCGCTGTTTTGAGGGGGCCAATAAGAAGCAGAACCTTCTAATTTGATACGACCCTATTAAAGAGGACCTGCAAGCTCTTCTGACACTGCTGGAGCACCTTTTCTTAGAAACTGCATTGTACTATTCCTCTGTTAATCCTCCTGGAAATACTGGAAATGTATGAATAAATTGACAACTGGGTGTTACCAATAACCTGGTCAATAAGACGTGACCCTACACAGTCTGACACTATCAGCACTGATGAAACACTGTCGGTCTATGTAGGGAGACACGCTATTGACAAGGAGAAATAGCACGCCCAGTTATGAATTTAGTCATATATTTTCAGGAGGAACAACAGAGCAGAGGAACGGCTCAACACAAAGAAAAGATGCTTTTGAATCGTTATTTTCTGGGGAATAAAAGTATTTACTAAAAAGACATGTCAGGAGAGCAGATAAAATGTCCGTCATGGGAAAACCTATGGCATATCCACAGGACTGGTCATAAATGTCAGACAGATGTGGGTTCCACACCTATCTGTAGAACGGGGCCCCCTAATCCTCGTTCTAGCTTTTTTGTGCTCACGCTGCCTCCCGGCCACTTACTCGCTGAGCTACGTGGTTTCCGTCACTCCTATAGTAGTGAATGGCAGTTATAGAAGCAGCGTAGCATGCGAGCTACAATGTTTCTTTAAAGAGTCCCTGTCACCACATTATAAGTGCCCTATCTTCTACATGATGTGATCGGCGCTGTAATGTAGGGGACAGCAGTGGTTTTTATTTAGAAAAACGATCATTTTTGACGGAGTTATGACCAATTTTAGATTTCTGCTAATGAGTTTCTTAATGGACAACTGGGCGTGTTTTACTTTTTGACCAAGTGGGCGTTGTGGAGAGAAGTGTATGACGCTGACCAATCAGTGACCAATCAGGGTCATACACTTCACAATGTGCAGAGTAAATGAATGGAGAGATCTTACTAGATCACTATGTGCAGTCACATACTCACATATTAACGTTACTGAAGTGTCCTGACAGTGAATAACAACCAAAAAACATAGGGGACATAGCACCCACTATTATACCTATGAATGTATAACTGACACGTATCTTCATAAAATATTATAATCTTTATTAGTACATAATGAATAACAATACGGGATATCAGAAATAATGACAATGATAAAAATAAGTCAGATTCCAAAGAACAGCATCAGAGTGGTATAGATGTAATTATACCTGAGGGTATACAGAACAACCCATCTAGAGACAAAAATGCCAAATCATACTAACCCCATGAAATATGAAGGACATGTGTAGCTGTAAAGGACAGCAAAAATACACAGCCCAAACAAAAATTGTTGAACTATAGGTGAATATGAATGGTGAATAGCCAAATATGTATAACCCTAAATAGAGTACTATCTAGTTGGAGAAAGGCATATCACTACAAAAAATAAACCATACCTATAGACATGGTGGGAGGAAATGGACATCAGCCTAGATGTGGCACAGAAAAGAGAGCACCTTGACGCGCGTTTCGCCTGGGACCGGCTTCGTCAGGAGGCTGACAGTGAATAGACATCACTACCAGCCAGGACGTGATGTCTATTCACAATCCCGACACTTCGGTAAAGTGTCGGTATTGTGAATAGACATCACGTCCTGGCTGGTAGTGATGTCTATTCACTGTCACTTCAGTAACGTTAATGTGGGTGTATGTGGCTGCAGATAGGGATCTAGTAAAATCACTATGTGCTGTGTAAATGAATGGAGAGAAGTGTATGATGCCGATTGGTCAGCGTCATACACTTCTCGGTCAAACAGTAAAATACGCCCAGCTGTCCATTAAGAAACTCATTAGCAGAAATCTAAAATTGGTCATAACTCCGTAAAAAATGATCGTTTTTCTAAATAAAAAAACACTGCTGTAATCTATATTACAGCGCCGATCACATCATGTAGGAGATAGGGCACTTAATAATACTAAGTACTATTCAGTTCTATGGGACTTACAGAAACAGCGTAGCTCAGTAAGTTATGCGGTTTCCGTAAAACCTGACCATGTAATCAGGAAGTGGCCGGGAGGCAGTGCGAGCACAACAAGGTAGAAAGGGGATTAGGGAGCCCCGTTCTAGAGACAGGTGGGACCCACATCTGTCTGACATTTATGACAAATCCTGGGAATATTTCATCAATGTCCGTCATGGGAAACCCCATAATTTTTTTTAACCCATAGTCACTATTAACTCTGTCCTTCATGTCATATGGGGGCAGCGTGTCGCAGGACCTACATTTTATATGTTTTAACACACCGGCCTCTGATCGCCGATATCTCAATGCAGAGAAATTCATGCGTTTCAGATGCATCTATTTTTATTTTTGAGTGACTGACTGCTTGACCGCTGACGCGATTTGTAGCCCATATTCTAGGCTTATTGCAATCTCATTGTGACATTTTATAGGGGCTATTACAACTGATAGATTAACTTCAAGCCGGCGGTGATAAAAACGAGAGCAAATGGTGTTACAGACGGAGCCCCGCTCTGGACCTGGCCTTTTATTAAAAGCAAATGTACAATAATTGAAATTTTATCATAATATCGTAAAATCTGCTGCACGGATACGAGTGTATAAACATATATTCACAAATAATAAGCCCATGTCCCCACTGCGGAGGAGAAGTGGCAAGTCCGATCATCACAACCACTCATATCCCCCATGCAGAGAAGACTTTATGTTGCAGCATGATGCAGATTATTGGTTTACATATTCCCTCGTGGGTAGATAGTCCCCCCACCCCCCAAATAAGAGAAATACAATGTTCAAAAGGTACGCAATTATAGCTGCGAATACACATAAGTGACATGTATGAACGCTGCACAACTTGAACTTTTTATTTTTAGGAGGCGTTGTGCATCTAAGGAACTGCTTTGTTCAGACTTTTACCCGCCAATATGACTTTTCGTGCATTTTTGACATTAGTTGACACTTTGATATTTTATAATCCAGGTTGTGTCTGTATCAAAAGTGTGAAAAATTATACTGGCAGCGAAAGGGTTAAAGGGGTGTTCAACTTGGAAATAATCCTTGTCCACAAGTCCTAGTGGTGCATATGGATATCATAGAGAGGGGCCGCTCCGCTATAACAAAATATTTAGAATTAAAGGGGTGTTTTGACACTCTATGGCTTCCAACAAGTAACGGGGGACATCGGACAGCGTCATGATCGTGAGAGTCGCAGCAGCCGAACCCCATCATCAGACAGACAACTGATTAAGGAGCTGGTCCTCATGTGGAGGTAAGCGAAACATTCACAAGTTACAATGTGCCCATATGAGCCGAGTATTTTATGGGAAATTTCCACACACTTCCACTAAGTTGGAAGTAGAGGAAGCTAAAAATTTGTTTTTTTTTTCGTCACCTCATGATCCTGTGACATATCCTCGCTAACAAAATAGGTGTAGCGGTCACTCCCCAAACAAGATCAGCTGAACTATCTACTGAAATACTATGTGCTGCTGGGACACCTGCTCTTACGTCTAGCTGTGACTTCCCACTTACAAGGGACCCTATATAGGAATCACAATGCTGGAGAGGTCACTGCTACCCATAAGATCAGCACACTCCTCCACTGCTGCTGTCATCCTTCCTAAACTGCACCATCAAGGGTTATATGCATCTTATAAAGTGATGGTGTATCGCTAGGTCATGCTGTCACTTTATGATCGGATCGGGTGTGATCTCCGGGGCCCCTACCTATCCTGAGAATAAAGGTGTCACAGCTCTGAATTAGCGCTGCCTCCCTGACACTGTTTTTCCCTGCACAGCAGCAGCCAGGCCATCCAGAAGTGCAGGGGACTGCAGCACGGCCCCATACAAGTGAAGGGGACTGCAGCACTGCCCTGTAGAGCCAGGTAGTCAGGAGCGTCACTGTACAGAGATATGCCGTCACTTTATAAGATGGGATTGAGCCTTCAAGAGAGGAATCAGAACAAATTTTTGAAAAAGTTGCCCTGCCCTTACACATCATGGTAACTAATATCTCCAGACTACAAGTCATAATGTTAATAATTTCTTAGATATGTCACATTTATCAAGAGTCCAACCTCCTGCAGACCACACATCAGGCGCAGCTGACAGACGTAGCACAGTACAGTAAAAAGAAGACTGGACACGTACCAGAGGACTCGGATTTAATGACGACTTCCTCCCGCTTCTTGCTTGCATGGCATGGAGATGACTCAACCTCGCCTGGAACCCTAAACACAGAAGATGCATCTCATCACGTATGGAAGACTTGGTTCATGTCCAGTAATTCAGAACACATTGACTCGTACAGCCCAGCTCTAAACCTTCTTATTGTCAAATTGTTGGGTTTAAAAAGAGAAAACAACAACTTGTTTTCCCCTTAAAGGGGAATTTCAGCCGAAATGACCTCCGGATAGGTCACAATGGTAAAGTCTCTGATCTCGGACCACCTGAATGAAAGGGCTCTATATAGAGCGCAAACCTTTGACACTACACAGAGATTTCTGTTACTGGTAACCTGACATCACTAGCCGCACACTGTCACGTGAATCGCTCTTTGCTTATGCAGTGTCAGATTTCCAGTTACAGAAATTTCTAAACAGTGTCAAAGGGGTTTGAGCTCTATAGAGAAGCCTTTAAATCAGGAAATCAGTGGTGGTGTGAAATCAAAGACTTCACCACAGTCTCTATGACAGATCGATTTGACTGGATTTCCTATCTGGCTACAATTATATATCCAACAGCATCTCTCTCCAAATTTCGAAGCTCTAGGTGCTGTATTCTGGGCGCCGCACTCATTTGAAGTCAAGGAGCAGCATGAAAAGTTTTACTTGCTGGTTCTGTGTCTGTGTAAGGGAGGAGGAGGGGGAGCTGCAAGTGAGAGCAGGAAGGAAAATCACAGCCTGATACGGTAAACTCTCTCCCTTTCCTCATGTGATCACTCCTCTTACCAATGAGAGGATATGCGCTCTCTGTCACATTTAGTGGGGTCTTTTATTTCTACCACAGGAGTTAGAAGATGAGCAGTTTCACATCTAATAACCTCCTGCACCTAATCACACCATTTGTCTAAATTTTTGGTCTCTTTGGTCTTGGTGATCTTGTGAAGATATGTGCATAGACTTGATTTTTTTTATTTTCAGTAGGTGCTGTGCGTCTCGGACTCCGCTTGCGTTAGTCTTTTAGCCACAAACGTATCTTTTTTATGTTATATTTACACAATGTTTGGGCATCCACTTGGCAAATGAAGTTTAATGTAGATAAATGTAAAGTTATGCATCTGGGTACGAACAACCTGCATGCATCATATGTCCTAGGGGGCGCTACACTGGCAGAGTCACTTGTTGAGAAGGATCTGGGTGTTCTTGTAAATCATAAACTCAATAACAGCATGCAATGTCAATCAGCTGCTTCAAAGGCCAGCAAAATATTGTCGTGTATAAAAAGAGGCCTGGACTCGCGGGACATGGATGTAATATTACTACTTTACAAAGCATTAGTGAGGCCTCATCTAGAATATGCAGTCCAGTTCTGGGCTCCAGTTCATAGAAAGGATGAAAAAATACAAAGAAGAGCAACGAAGCTAATAAGGGGCATGGAGAATCTAAGTTATGAGGAAAGATTAAAAGAACTAAACCTATTTAGCCTTGAGAAAAGACGACTAAGGGGGGACATGATTAACTTATATAAATATATTAATGGCACATACAAAAAATATGGTGAAATCCTGTTCCTTGTAAAACCCCCTCAAAAAACAAGGGTGCACTCCCTCCGTCTGGAGAAAAAAAGGTTCAACCTGCAGAGGCGACAAGGCTTCTTTACAGTGAGAACTGGGAATCTATGGACTAGTCACCGCAGGAGCCATCACAGCAGGGACAGTAGACACCGCAGGAGCCGTCACAGCAGGGACAGTAGATGGCTTTAAAAAAGGGTTAGATAATTTCCTAGAACAAAAAAATATTAGCTCCTATGTGTAGAAATTTTTTACTTCCCCTTTCCCGTCCCTTGGTTGAACTTGATGGACATGTGTCTTTTTTCAACCGTACAAACTATGTAATGTTACGCTTCGAGGCAAAATTGCAAGACGTCCATAATTGTCATGTGCTGGGTTACATTTTTACAATGTATGCTGTGCCTACTTATAGGAAATATATAGGCAAGAGGTGTAATAAATCTAAAGATATATATATATAGATTTTTTTTAATTTATTTTTTAATGCAGGTTTTTTTTGTGCATGTCAAATGTGTGATAATTCTCTTAGCAGGGAAAGCGTTAATTGAGGGCATCTCTCATATACCATAAAACCAGTAAGCGAGCGGAGGCGAACGTTACCACTAAACATCCTCCTAAACGCACAATACGAGAGCCGCCTGTATGTTAAACAGCATGTCCCTCTCCATTGATTTGCAGAGGCGAATCATGTGACCGGCAACACAACTCCTGATCATAAGATCCTTCTTGGCTTCCAATCACTCCAAAACGTAAATCACATTTTTCACTAATTCTTCGATAACTGAAGACATATACGATTACCGGGGGACATAAATGGCAAGTCGAAAAAAATGCTCTTTTAAAAAAGGACACAAGGAGAAAGGAATGAGTAGCCAGCACGAACCTCTCTGTGCAGTCTGGGACATTAGAGGGAAGGAGCCGGAGAGGATACTCTCGAAGACTGGGTCAGGGAGCTGTCTCTCCAGATCTGCGGTCCCTTCCTGCTCCCACCAAGGGATAACTCCTGTCATACCGCACGCTCCCCCGGACTCACTCTCGTAAAACCAGTCACTCTGTTCATCATCGCCTGGAATAAGAAGATACCAAAGCAAATCAAATACCAGAATCCGTTTGGATTATTTTCTTTTGAACGTGTGCGATCTGTAACATGTGCGCAATTTGGCTCTTTCATGCGTTAACGTTTAATCTGTAAAGTGTCCACCTGGGACCTGCCACGCCTGATTTATTTAATACTTGTATTCCCCAATAAACAACAATTCCGTAACATCTTTTCTTAGAACTCGTGTTGTGCTGTTCCTCTGTTATTCCTCCTAGACATTTTTTCATAAATTGACAACTGAGTGTTACCATTCCCCTTGTCAAAGACACGTGTCCCTACACAGTTTTACTCTGTCAGAACTGATTGGACAGTGACCGTCTGTATAGGGACACACCTCCAACATGTAACACCCAGTCGTCAATTCATTCATATATTTCTAGGAGGAATAACAGAGGAACAGCACAATGTAGAGTTCTAAGAATTGATGCTCCAGAATAATTTTTTTTCATGTGGAATACAATTATTAACTAAAACAGACAGTAGAGAGACATCATCCCGGGACGCCGGCCTGGATGACGTCAGAGAGCCGGCCTCCTGGGATGACGTCCGATGTGACCGCCGCTGCAGCCAATAACAGGCATCGGTCTTCTGATATGAAACGTCATCCCAGGCCGGTCTGCTAGCAGGTCGGCTGAGTGCTGCAATTTTCCACAGCGCACATTCCGGGCGAAAAACTGCAGCAGTTTGGTGCGGTTTTTCGTATCCGCCCCGTGTGAACTCAGCCTGAGGCCTTATTCACACGGATGTGTCCGTTTTGGAATGATCACCTATAGAAACCACTAATTGCTCTCAAACATATTCTTCTACAGAGTATAAACAAGTCAGCCGCTGTAATCACAAGCACTTGCTTCATGTCTCTGCCAGGTAATAGGTGCAGTCAAACCAGGTCATCTATGATCAGAATCATTCAAAAGTAAACCGCGATCCCATTACACTGCGGTCACCGCGCAGAAACCCTGCAGTATTTGGTCTTCCCCACCAGTATGAATTACAAGGTGTAAAGCGTTTCTCTAATTAGCGCGTTTCAATTAGACTTCATTTGGCAAGCAGAGGAAACATTTTTCAGTACCTTGGCGTCCCTCGTCGTTCGTAAACAAACCGGCATCGCTGCTGCTTATACTGCTGGATTCACTGCAAAAGACACAAAAACAAAAAGATTAATCACAAGAAAAAAAATTATTTTTCAATTATATATAATAGATATGGTGAATAGATTTCCTCTTTTCAATGTCCACGAAAAGGGAGAAATGAAATTGGTTTGTAATCGTGCTGCAAATGCTGCGGTTTTATGAACTACGGAGCACATTATTTTTGGCACATAAAACCTCAGGAATGTAATGGGAGCCGGACAAGCAGGCAGATGCGCCTGTACGGGGGCGCTGACACAATAGATGTGTTTTATTATCTGCCTCCATCACACGCTCGCTGCTCCTCTCTAATGCCGAGCCATTCAGTCTGATCCCAGAACACGAGAGCTCGAGCAGGGAGCGATCCCGACTACAAAGCCTCTCCAGACCTTTCTCCTGCACATAAAACGCCAGGCCCTGAAGAGCAATTTTTTTATTTTTTTTGCAAGCCTCCAAGAACGTATCAGCGCAATTCAGCAAATATACAAGGTTAGCGGATCAGCTGGAGTGATAGCCTCCTAGGTAGCCAAGGTCGACTGACCTGTAACAATTTTAATTATTTTTTTTTAAATATCTAAATTTGTCCAAAATTCGATGTTGACTAATGTCATTTCACATCTATATAGGGGGGAGCGGTGTCTTTCTGATCCAAATCTACTGCTTCCCTTCCCACAGCCATAGACTTAGGCCTTATTCACACCAGTGTATTTCACGTCACACGGACCTATGCAATACAATGGGGCCAGTCAGACATTGTGAAACTCACTGCATGTCCTATTCTTGTGCGTTTTCTGCACATCACTCACCCATTGAAGTCAATGTGTGCGTGGAAAAAAAAAAACGGACAGCACACGGACGTCATCCGTGTGCTGTCCGTGTTTTTCACACACCAGTTGCTAAAGAAATGATGAGAAAAATAAAACACCTCCTTCAGTTTTTCGTGCTTACGTAAAAAATGCGTGACGCGCACCGTACACGCATGCCACACGGAACTGCAACGCAGGAAAAACGCTGCGTTTTTTAAGTGCGCAAAACGGACACGCTCGTGTGAATTAGGGTTTAAAATTATATGCCTGCCTGCATCCGCCACTAGGGGGCGCTTACTTCATACAGACTTATACAGTTAGACGTGAACTTATAAATTAGTCCTCAGTAAGCTCCCCCTAGTGGTGGTTGTAGACAGACAGAATTTATTTCCACCTCTCCGTATATGTATATTTTAGTAAATAGTTGTATTCCCCATGAAATAACAATTCTGGAGCATCTTTTCTTAGAACTCGGGAGTTTTGCCATTCCTCTGTTATTCCTCCTACAAATGTATAAATAAATTGACAACTGTGTGTTACCATTACCCTTGTCATTAGGGTGTGTCCCTACACGGTCTCGCTCTGCCAGCACTGATTGGACATTGTCAGACTTTGTAGGGAAACACCGCCAACTGGTAGCACCCAGTTGTCAATTTTTTATACATTTCCAGGATGAATAACAGGAGGAGCGGCACGATGCCCAGTTCTAAGAAAAGATGACCAGGAATAGTTAAAGGGGTTTTCTCATAAAGATCATTTATTACCTATACACAGGATAGGTGATAAATGTCTGATCAGTAAGGGTCCAACCACCGGTACCCCCACCGAACCAGAGAACAGCTGTCCTGGAGTACACCCTATGCGAATGGAGCGTGAATGGAGAGGTCAGAGACAGCCTCACTCTGTCCCCACTGGGATTGGACAGTGTCCGTCTTTGTAGGGACACACCCCCAACTGCTAACACTTGTCAATTTAATCATAAATTTCTATGAGGAATAACAGAGGAACAAAAAGATGTTCAAGAATTGTTATTTCCTGGAGAATACAAGTATTTACTAAAGCAGACACATCAGGAGAGGTGGCCGCTCCTCTTTTAAGGTATTTCCTGTAAGAACAAGAGACGACATACGCTAGAAGCGCCATGATTTTTTTTCTTGAATGGCGCAAATACTATCTTGGCACTGTGCAGGTACAGTAACGTGTTCACTTGGTCAACGCCATATTAAGACCTATTAAGTTAGATCGTATGTACGATACACAGTAGTGATCCTTGGGCTTTACTATTCGACTGTGCAGAGAAAGGGGTCTACTGAACGGCTACGATAGGTATGTCAGCAGCACTTAATAAATGAGAAATAGAATACCCCTTTAAACACTGAATTTTAGACCTACTTTAAAAAAAACAAAAAACAAAAACACACACAACTAGATCGTAGACCAAATACTGTGGTAAAGGGAATCTGTCAGCAGCTTTGAAACCTCAAAACTTCTGACAGCGCGATATAGGGGAGGAGGGGGAGGGCATTGTTACATCTTACCAACGCTTCAGTCCCCCGGCGTTGCGCTCGCTAGTGCCACTCTCTGCTCTGAGTGACGGCTCTAGCCTCCAATCAGGAGACCGCTAGAGCTATCACTCAGGGTAGAGGGGCGGGGCTGGCTACGTTCTCTTGGGGTATGTTTCCACTGCAAAATTCCTCAGTGTGATCAGCCGTAAAATTACGCCTCTCATTAATCAGTAGTCTTCAGGCCTCAAAACTCGACATATTCCCTTTAAAGGGGATGTACAGAAACTTTTTTTTGGTAAGCTTTTTTTTATTAATTAAAAGGGTATTTCCAACTATATATGCCATAAATGCCTGATAGGTGCGGATCTGAACCTATCAGGAGATCAGAGGTCCCCGAACCCTGTTCTAGCTGGTTTGGGCGCCGCATGAGAGAAGAGGTTGAATATGGTGGCCGTGCGGCTCTCTACTCATTTCTATGGGATTTACGAAAACAGCCGAGAAAGCGTTCACCGCTCTATTCTTTCTCTGTCCGAAAAAATGGAAACAAAATTTGGAAGGTCCTGCAGCTAAGGAAAGAATATCTTCCGATTAAGAACAAGATACAATACTCATGTAACTGTATGCAGAAGTCTCAATGTCGCTCCCACAGAACAGTCAAATCTACTACAAGTGCGCAGTAAAGAACAGGATATAATCACAACGTGCGATATTTACACCATTGTTTAGACATGTTATCTTACATCGGACTGCTCGCTAGAAGACCAATGACCTCACTTACTTCTCACGAAAACCATGAGAACAGTCTAAAGATGGCCATAAAGGGGAGATCGCTGCGGGTCAAATCCAACATGCCGATCCTTCTTCCGGGAGGCCCCATACCCATAGGATCATCGGGTCAATCCTGCCAAAATCAGTTTGGCCAACTTAACTGTGTCATTCCGGCAACGGGGATATGACCTACCCACATGATAGGTCACCAGTATATGATCGGCGTGGGTCCAACACCCGGACCCGGCACGATCATCTCTTCCGGTTGCCTCCAGGCACAGGAAGCTTTGCAGGGGTCGTGCCGGAAGCAAATGGTTCCGGTCACAGAATAGCGGCCGGGCTGCAGTACGACCACTATGCAGTATACGGAGCCATATGCTTCCGGCACCGATCCCTGCAAAGCGTCCTGTGCCCAGAGGCAGCCGGAACAGCTGATCTGTGTGGGGTCCGGGTGTCTGCTCCCCCACTGATCATATACTGATGACCAATCCTGTGGGTAGGTCATCAGTACTAAAAAATCACCTGTGCCCAGACAACCCCTTTAAGAAGCCAATGTGCCATTGCTGGACCACATAAAGGACAACCTGGCTCTTGGAGTGCTTCATCTGACTCCTAATGTATTTTATGCCTTCCCTACTGTAGGACCAGGTCCTGATATTACATTAGACTAGTAATACTGGACCCAATTTAACTGATTGATCTACCAAATAGATCCCAGCTCATATTACATATGAGCCGGGATCTGAAGAGATGAGAAGTTTTTTCAATGAGATAAGGGAAGGACGGTGATCATTGTTTTGGGGACCCGAGGACGGGACTGTTGGATTCTATCTTTAAGAACCCAAAATTATGTCTCCTCTATTACTAATCACCAGGGACATGAAATGACGACACAGCAGCTCTGGATTTCCACACTCCACATATTGTTCTACAAAAACAACCTGTCGCTCATGTTTTCATCCGAGCCCTTCTGTTCTTCATAGTCCATCTTGTCTTTGGTCCCATGACCGATTTCTTCTCCTTCCACCACGACTCCCTCATCAGGAACCTCAGGTCCATGTCTAGGAGCAATTTTCCGTTTCTTCACTTTATTCTTGGATATCTCCAGGAGCTGAAAATGTTTGGAGTCATTGTCCATTTCCTGATCCAGACTCTGTGACAACGTCAAGGTGCTAGAGACTTCTGACGGCGGGTCTATGGCCATTCTTTTCACTTTCCGTCTCCTTCGTAAGGTCCTGTTCACCAAGGTGTCAGCAACCAAGTCAGATTCATGCCACAGAGGCCTTTTACTACGTATATTGTTAATATTGGAGGACGGTCTCCTTTTAGCTAATAAAAGCTGATCATCTGAGTCACTGTCTTTTTTATTATTACCGACACTTTCCCGGTAGTCCTTGTTTTGTTCTTCTAGACTGGAGTCTGAGCCTTCACTTAGACAGTGTCCGGTTTCCCACGGGTGATGAGTATTATCGGAACGTCTCTTCCTTCCTCTCCGTTTCCGAGCTTGCCGCTTAAGGAGACACGAAATGCTTCGAGAATGATCTCCAGTGTCGGCAAAGCATCCTCTGGCCTGTTCGGAGCTTTCTTCCAGTGCTGACACAAGGTCATGGACAAGCTCCTCCATTGTCCTACTGAAATGCCTATTGAGATACAACAAAATGATACATGTAAAAAAAATAACAAATATCAACTCTTAAAAACACACAAACAGAACAATTTTACTCCAACATACAAATGATAATCGTGCAAATGGCTTCCGTTTGTCACTGTTGTTTAAGGATTGTGTCGTTTTGACGGAATGAACAGCGCAGTCGACTATGGTATTGATTCCATCAAATCTACGGAACCCTTGCACAACGGCGACAAACGGAAACCATTTGAACCGGATCCGTCACCATTGAAATTAATGGTGATGCAAACGGAAACCTACGGTTTCCGTTTTTTTCAGTTTGGATTCCGTTCATGGGTTCCCCTGACAGAAAGCGCAGACGAAACCAATGAACGGAATTCCAAAGCTGAAGTGAACGAAGCCAAATGGAACCCTTCTCTGTACTGATGAGGAGAAACGACTGTGAAGCAGTGCTTTCTACAGATTAGTGTTTCTGGCTTGACTATTAACCCGAGTCAAACATGGACTTACATGGTGGTCACCTATAGGTGGCACTAATGAGATCGTTTTCTTTCTTTGCTCTGGAAAAGAGCTATTTTGCATATTCTCTCCCAGGGAGCATTGCACTTAAGACTCCCTATCAGATGGATCTCCACAAGGAAAGTCCGTACCTTCCAAAAGCAGTCTACAGAGTGCAAAAGAAACAAATATATATCTTCCATAGAATAAGATTCCCTTTTAGGAACTAATATTGGGTTGGCTAATGTCCTGGTCCCCAGTTAGAACTACCAGTTAGTAGACCAGTAAAGTGTTCATTACTGTTTCTCACGGGCAATTATATCTCACAGATTTAGTCAGAATCCGAGAGAAAAATATTGCGGTATGCCCCCATCTAGTGTGAAATAAGGTGCCTCACGGAAGAACCTTCGGTGGTACTCGAGTGCCTACAGGGCCATAATACAGACCTTTATTCTGCTATACAGGGTTCTGTGGTTCATGATACTCGACTACTCATGAATGAAAGGTTGTCACAGACACGCCCCTATTACTAACATCACTGGACAGCAACACCGAACTGTTGAACTATGTGTCCATCTTTGGCAGCTTCTTCCCACACAGCCGGAGGTCAACGACCTGGTCACCCAAGTAGGGAGATGCCCCTTAATAGAGGTACGGCGCACAAAGCCGCTGATCTACTAGGCGTAAGCGTACTTTGTGTGACTAGAATTGCCAATATGCTGCTTATTAAGATTGCGGAAACCACAAATGTCACCTGTCACTATCGAGAGAGGAGGAATATTGTTGCTTCTTCCTACAATGGATTATATCTGGCACGAGGCTTTCCCTGCTGGAATATCATGAGGAGCAGCCCGGCGCCCGCTGCCAGGAAGCCGCTCAGGCGGAAGCTATTGTGCCTATGATGGCATTATCCGCTTTGGCATTAACGAGTTTTACATAAACAAAAGCTCTTTAGAAACAAATTGTTCATTCACAAATCTGGATTAGGGCAATTTATTAGAGGCTTTATCAATTTCTGCACAACCATCACGGCGTAAAATGATTGTGTTCTCCAGGAAAGATTCACTTCATCAGCGAACTGTCCGAAGGGGCGAATGTTAAAAAGAGCCGGGACTGTGGAGCGTTTTACCATCATGATACAGAGGTTGTATAGCACTACGACTAGAGCTATAATCATACACCTTATGGCCTCATGCACATGGCCGTGCCCGTAGCCACAGGCCACGATTGCGGGATGGATTTTCGACCCGTGCTCACATACAAAGTATGAGCGTACGGCCCCTAAAAAGCAAAAGATAGGACATGTCCTATCTTTTTCGGTACTCATCTACGGCATGGACACCTATCCGTAGCGATACGGAAAGGTGTCCGCGGCCAATAGAAGCGAATGGGTCCATAATTGTATTACGGTCCGCAATTACGGAGACTTTTTACGGTCATGTGCATGGGGGCCTAAAGGGCTTTTCCAGTGAGTAACTTTAAAAGACAAGTCAATCAGAAGTAGGTGTCTGGCCACTGGATCACCAATCGTCACGAGAAACGGGGGATCCAGTGATCTCACTGGAAGTTTTTGTATTAATTTCAATGGATAGGGACAACACATAGGAGGTTCCCCTCAATCTAAGGCCTTATTCACACGAGCGCTGACTACGTCCATGTGACGGCCATTAAAACAACGGCTGTCACACGGACACGTGTTTTTCAATTGGGCAGTTCACACGGCTGTTTCAACGGACTGTGTAAAGGGTCCGTTGAAAAAGAGAAGCTGTCCTATTATCTTCAGTTTTCACAGATCCCTCCATAGGCTCAAGTCTATGGAAATCCATGAAAACGGGACCCGCACCGGCACCATTTTTGTTTAAGTTATGAGCAATTTTAGATTTATGCTAATTAGTTTCTTAATAGACAAATGGGCGTGTTTTTACTTTTTACCAACTGGGCGTTGTACAGAGGAGTGTATGACGCTGACCAAGAAGTGACCAATCAGTGACCAATCAGTGACCAATCAGCCTCATACACTTCTCATTGTTCCCGCCCAGCTTCTTTCACTGCACAATCACACTGTAACAATGGGCTGGAACAATGAGAAGTGTATGAAGCTGATTAGTCACTGATTGGTCAGCGTCATACACTCCTCTGTACAACACCCACTTGGTAAAAAGTAAAAACACGCCCAGTTGTCTATTAAGAAACTAATTAGCATACATCTAAAATTGCTCATAACTTGCTCAAAAATGATCGTTTTTCAAAATAAAAACAACTGTTATCACCTACATTACAGCGCCAATCAGATTATGTAGGAGATAGGGCACTTATAATCTGGTGACAGAGCCTCTTTAATTAGGGCCTCATTCACATCTGCGTCAGAGGTTCTGTCAGATTGTGTCAAAAATGTAAGCAAAAATAGTGCAGCAGGTAGTGCTATTTATTTCAGGTAAAAAACGCCGGACACCATGACGGAAATAGGGTCCGTTGGCCGCTGTTGGTGTTCGTCATTGAATTCCGTTTTTCTGCTCCTCTGACAGAACTAGCTCAGAAGGGAACAGAGCCGAAAAAGGGTTTTCCGCAACCTTAATATTGATGGTCAATCCTTACAATAGGCCAGTATGGGTTTGTTCACACGGCATGTTTGAGGCAGAAAAATACAAGGAGGATGTCAAGAGAAAACAGCCTCTGAATATTAGACGTTTTTGTAGTGGATTTTCAAAGTGTTTTTTGTAGGGTCAATGGAAATCCGCTACAAAAACACCAAGATGTGACACGCCGCTTCTTTTTATGAGGTGTTTTTGAATTCAGCTGCGTAAAAATACGCTTTTTATGAACTGCACAGTATTTCCCATTAAAATCAACGGGAAGCGGTTTGCACGCGTATTTCAAGTGTATTTTGGAACGTAATACAAGAGTTTTAGGGTATGTGCACACACACTAATTACGTCCGTATTTGACGGACGTATTTCGGCCGCAAGTCCCGGACCGAACACAGTGCAGGGAGCCGGGCTCCTAGCATCATACTTATGTACGATGCTAGGAGTCCCTGCCTCTCTGCAGGACAACTGTCCCGTACTGTAATCATGTTTTCAGTACGGGACAGTAGTTCCACGGAGAGGCAGGGACTCCTAGCATCGTACATAAGTATGATGCTAGGAGCCCGGCTCCCTGCACTGTGTTCGGTCCGGGACTTGCGGCCGAAATACGTCCGTCAATTACGGACGTAATTAGTGTGTGTGCACATACCCTTACACTCCGAAATATGCCTGAAAGTAAGCCGTGTGAACACAGCCTTTTATTTGATCGGTGGCGATCCCTTGCCAATCAGTTGACTAAAAGGGCCGGTGCAGTACCGGGGAGTGTCACAACTCTATGTATGGCGATGTGCCTCGGTAAACAAGTGGATTAAAAGGCGTGCCGGGAGTTGGCTTTAGAGAATGAAATATTGGTAGCCAATCCTAAGGATAGGTCATTAATAAGTTAAGTTTTTTTACGAGTTTGTCGCAGAAACCGCGTCGCAAAACTTGTAAAAAACGGCCCGAAAATGCCTCCCATTGATTTCAATGGGAGGTGGAGGTGTCATGCCCTATCTTCGGTCGTTTACGCCTCTGACATCAATGGGAGGCAGAGAAAGCGTATTTTGCGGGGTTTTATGCCTGCAGCGTTCAATGGCCGCGGGCGAAAAAACACTGCGTATAACGACGCGAAAATCAGTGTGCAGAGAGAGGAAAATCTGCCTCAATCTTCCAAACAGGAAATTGAAATTGGCAGAAATTCCACCTGCAAAAAACTCTGTGTGAACATAGCCTTAAAGTCCCAGAAAAACCTTAAAAATTTACGTCTTGGGAAAAAAAAAAGTCTACAAATACTGCACCGTGTGACCTGGGCCTTATATCGCGTAACTGCGGTTGTCACTATGTGGTCTCATATCTGGAGGTCGACTTTTACATCAGACCAACCTGGAGTATTTTTCTGGATTATGACAGGGAGCTTCACGCGGACTACATTATCTTTAGTCTACATGCTGAAAACACACTGTAACGAGAGATCAGCTCTGCACCAGGTGTAATGTTTGATCACTGTGTGGCAGGACGGGAGCACGAGATTACACACACACACGTCACCTCTGCTTTGGAAACTGTTGCTATGAAATTCTATACAAGTTACACTGGTCTAACAACACCTGCCGCGGCCGACATCACAACCCACATCAGGGCCACGTAAAACTGGACTACGCCATAAAAAGCATAATAAAAAGGAAAGTAACCAGTAAAGTTACACAGACAATGGACCCTGATCCCATGAGCTCCGGGATCTTGGTTGTAGCCTTCATCCTGCGTCACATCCCTGGATCATATCCGTAAAATATAGTCTACGGCCTCGAGCACTAGTAGAGCAGTAATGGCTACCGGCCCGTGCCGTCTCCCCTATCACTGATACCTCCGGATTAGAACATGTGTTGGAGAATGACACCAATTTTTTTCTCAGATTCTCACTGAATGTTTTTGAATACCCGGAGAAACCCACGAAAACACAAGGAGAACTTACAAACCCCACGCAGAGGCTGCCGATGAGTAACGGGACCGCAGCGCTGAGTGATGTCATCTTATGGCATAGTCGCTCCTTATCACGGATTCTAGATCTCCTATAGACTATAATGGACAGTGACCGTCCAAATGGGGCAACTTCTCCATATTTTGACAGCGATAAAAACACACGACAAACCCCTTTACGAGAGTCGCCTCAACATGACAAATCCTTTTTTAACTTCCCAAGCACAGGGCCATTTTGTTTTTTTCCCCCGCCTTCTGAGAGCCATAATTGTTTTATTACTACGTCAACCTATGAGGACTTGTTTTTTGCGGGATAAGTTTGCGTTTGGCACCATTTCGAGGTCTATATTATCTTTAAAATAGCTTCAATATTTTTTTTATTTTTTTTTAAAAACAGCAGTTCCAGCATTGATTTATTATTATATTTTTTAATTATTCTCGTAAGGTGATTTTTTACTTTTTATTTTGGTCCCGTTTGGGGACTTGACCATGTATGAGCTTGATCGCTCTCATAATACACTGAAGCCCTTCCGTACCTTCTACAGGTGTAGCAAGATGGCCGACCTGGGGGCTTCTATTAGGCTCCTGTCTGCCATAACAAACCAAGGGCATATCGGGCTCCCTCTCTCACCTCATGGGGGGCAATGGGGTGACAGAGGGAGCTTCCTCTGTCTAACCCCTTAGATCACTATCAACCACGGTATCTAAGGGGTTAAAATGGTCGGGATCAGAGTCATCTTCGATCTCAGCCATTACAGCAGGATGTTGGCTGTCGGTCCACCCGCTTGTGATGATGCGGGCACCGTACCATCGCCATGACGGAATACACCTGCTTTACACTACAGCTGTTCTTCTTTTTGTATAATACACACTATTTTTGGTTTTATTCTTGTGATGACATGGGTGACCCGGTCTCACGTCACGGTATGTGGATATGCAGCGCTCCCTACAGGTAACCGGATTGTTCCTCCATTTAATTTCATGCGTCAGATTTGAGGGGTAGTGGAAAGATCAGCGAGTCACATTAACGTAATTTAGCCGCGTGACAACAAATCCGCTGTGTGTAGACCCGCGCTGACCCTCACCTTGAGCGCAGCGCACGCGCCGCCCGGTCATCAGGACGCTCATCCACTTCTACGATGTAAACGATGTTCCTGCTAAAGTGCATTACGGTAGAAGGAGGTTTGGCGCTTTCCATCGGATGGCATGCTCATAATACGTTACGCAGGAGTGAGGGGGAGGCCATTCACCATCTCCACCGCTTATTATCTATGCAAGATATTACTATGACCGATCACAAACAAAAACGCTATTTGGCAGGGGGAATCTACGCCAAATCTTACAGCCGCCATTACAGCTCCACACAGGGAATGTCACCCAACTTTCCTAAAGGCCTGAAAGGAATCGAGTGTACGTCATATACAGTGACCACGGGATGCAGTGTCGGGCCCCTGTGCAAGAACATTATATGGGCCCCTTGTTTTCCATCTGCTAATTTGATGAGCGGGGAGCTGGCTCTGCCAAAAGTCACTCAATCCACCAGTAATTGTGAGACATGGATGGGAAGGAGTGTGGCATCTTACATGTGTTGAGTAGGGGGGGGGGGGGGGAGTATATTTTTATTTAAGGTATCCCTGGACCCCTGTGCAGCTGCACGGGTTGCAGTCTAAAATCCACCTCCTGTCTCATCAGAGGCCCAGGCTGTTTCGCTATGCCTCCCCAATTCTTTATACTGCAGCTCTGCTTGTTCTGTTTGGCTGCTGTGTATAAGCACAAGCTCACCAGGGACTCAGTGCTCCTGTGCAGAGATTATTTCCATTACAAGGACAGACTGATTATAAACTCAAAGCAACTAAACTACAAGTGAGGAAGAAAAATAGAAGACGAGATTATTAGTTAACGGCTGTAGAGCAGCGGTCTGCACCTTGTGACGCGCCAGTAGCGGAAGCCATTACATGCTGGGAGTTGTAGTTTTCCAACAGCTGGAGAGCACAGGTTTCAGACCACGTATCTAGAATCATAGACTCTCTGTGTTTTAATGGGAGGTCAGAGGCGGAAGCGCCCGAAGATAGAGCATGTCGCTTCTTTTTCCCGCGAGGCAGTTTTACTGCTCGCGGGAAAAAGACGCCGACGCCTCCCATTGAAATCAATGGGAGGCGTTCTCGGGCCGTTTTTGCCGAGTTTTGCGACGCGGTTTCCGCGTCAAAAAACTCGGCAAAATACCCCGTGTGAACATAGCCTAAAGCAGACAATCCTGAACCCATGTTCACACAGCAGAGTTTCCCGCAGGCTGAACTCCGTGCCCCGCGCGTGTGAACAGATCATTTTAGGTTATATTCACAGAAATTATACAAAAATTTTTGCGACTGAAAATCCGTACATGTGAATTCGGTTGTTTTTGCGGTGGGTGCTTAGATTTCTGCAAACCCCATTCAGATGAACGAGACAGGTGCAGACATTTCTGTAGCAAATCTGCCCCATGTGAATAGATCTTTATAAAAAGAAAAATTCTCTAATCCTGGGAGAGAAGTCAATGCCCGAAAAATGTTTTTTTTTTTATTGATGACTATGAAGGTTCTTATTTCTGCCAACTAAAAACGACCTAACTAAGGCCTAGTTCACACCACGTCTTTGCAACATATCCCATATGTCCTATATTTTTTTCTTTTACGGACCGTCATCCCACAATTGAGGGCGGCTGTCCGCGGCCAGCCGTGTCCGTAATCACGGAGCGCGATGACAGGCAGTCGTGAGCAGGAGGCCTAACATAGCAGATATGAACCTGTCTGTAGTCCACTCTTTGGGTTCGCGGCGCAATAATCTACGGAAAATGACAGAATACTTTTTTTTTTGGTACGCAAACGTGTATATCAGGAGGCCAAACGTGATGTGAACGCAGAGGGGTCGTGCACACGGCGATAGACCGGCTCCGATTTGCACATAGAGATAAATGAGGCGTCTACTCTACGATTATATACAGAGGATTTTCGGTCACATTTTGTACAAATCCGACTGAAACTAAAACGTGGCGCGCTGCATCGGTCTCTACCATACGGAGGTGTAAGGACACAAACGTGACACAGGAGGATGGAGTGGTCACCCAATGCAGCTATCAAGGGTTGCTATGCAACAGCCCCGGCCAATGACGCCATGATTTCAGATCAGCATCCACATGGACAATACAAAAAAATTATAATAATAAAGTCAATGTCGGCCGGGTCAGGTGACCACGACTTCTGCACAACGCCTTAGTCGGTTTCGCACGGCGTAATACAGCCGCGTTCAACGCAACGTTATCGTCCCGGCGGCACGTGCAGTGATCAAACAGAAGGTGGGGACAATCCAATACGTAATAATGCGGCCGTGTCATGTGACTGCGACGGATGAGATTGGTGTCACACGCCTCATTTACGTATCCGTATTACGTTCGCAGCACCTATGCAACCCCCCCAAGATTTTACGCGTCCAAACATAGATCATCCCAGAAGGGCTCAGGGAATACAAAATCGAAAATGAGAACAATAGTCGCAGTCACCATTGTTTGGTATTGGAGTGCGATATATTTCTATAGACGTAATCACTGTACGTGTCATCCCAACCACTAGATATTATGAGGCCATGATACCCCCCAAATCTTGGAGCTGACGCTGTGCCCCCTCTGACTACAAGGATGGCGTCACTCACTTACCAGCTGGTTCCCTTATTGGCTCGGATGTGTTTCCTGGCCACGCCAACCATGAACAAAGCTTGAGGTGTCCCCAACAGGATCACAGCCAAGCCAAGGCAGCGGACACAGCCACCATGACGCTTCCGGAGCAGCACAACCGACCAGGAGCAGAGGGGAGCGGAAGTGGGAATGAACCATTTACACCAAAAACTGTCGAAACGAAACAAACGGGACTTTCCATCTCGCCTTCAACCGCCTAAAACTTACAATTTTAATAGTAACGAAAAATGTTAATAAACTGGATGATTAACCTCGTTCGCGGTTATAATTTGAAATTGTCTACTAATTCTACCCCAGTCCGGAGTGGTACAGCCCCGTCTCCATGGAGACGCGTCCAGACAGCGGGGACATGGCCACCCTTGGGAAGCTTCAGAGCCGTCTTGCTGATCTGACCATGGAGTATTTCCTGAGTTGCAGGTAGAGTAAGCGGACAGTACCGTCCATGCAGGACCGGGAGTGTTGCGGAGCTCCGGAAAGAAAGAGGCCTACGAAAAAGTTTTTAGGAGTTTCTTTGGTGAACCATAGAGCGCCAGTTGCTTCTAAACTACAACTCCCATGATTCCATGTCATTCAGTTGGCAGTCAGTAATGTGTGAAGAGTTATGGGAAATGTAGTTTTGAGGTCGGTGGGAGCTTTTGGTCATTGAGCGGGCGTTATATAATGTGTATAGTGTTCACCTGCTGACTACTATTACAATAAACACTGCGTCAACTATGGCAGCAAATGCCTGTGAGAAGGCTCTTTATATTGTGAGAAGGGAGATTCTGGGATGCGTCGGGATTATTTCTCTTATTCCCATTTATATATAATTTACAAAAAATGCATATGACCCCCGTCATCACACCCCAAAATGAATACACATCCCAGATGAGACCCCCCCCCGACAGACCCTAAATAAATACAGAGCCCAGTACCCCTAAATACAGACCAGTAAATAAATACAGAGCCCAGTACCCCTAAATACAGACCAGTAAACAAATACAGACACCAGACCCCCAAAATATAGACCACTAAACAAATACAGACAACAGACTATCTACAGATCCCAGACCCCCTAAATAAATAGACACCAAACCCCTATATACAAACCCCAGACCAAGCCCCCTAAATAAATACAGACCCTAAATACAAACACCAGATCGCTTAAGTACAGAACCCCTTAATAAATACAGACCCCACACTAGATAGCCTAAATACAGACCCCCTAAATAATTAGACCTCAAACCAGACCTCCTAAATGAATACAGACCCCCTAAATAATTATAGACCTCAGACAAGACCCCATAAATGAATACAGACAACCTAAATAAATACAGAGCCCAGATTAGATACCCCAAGTACAGACCCCAAAATAAATATAGACCCCCTAGACCAGACCCCAGACCAGACGTGCAGATCCTCCCCTCTCCCCGTTCCTGCAGGCCTCTTCTATCCCGGGGGTGTGGGGGAAGGGTTGCAGGTACAGGGAGAGGTGAGTCTACAGGTGATGACGCTGCCTCCAGGAGATCTCCCCTTTTTTCCGGGGGTTTGAAACATATTTCTATTGGACTACAAGTTCCAGCACTATGAAATTATATATATTTTTTTCCGTTTTGGCAGAATAGCTGTGACCCTGTATCACTGCACCCAAAACCTACAAATTCAGGTGTGACCCCAGCCCCCCATATCCCATACAGGGGTCCAGGACACTGAGATATGGGGAGCTGTTTAGTGGGATCCTGCATCTGCCTGTGACCACCTTCAGCCCAAAAATAAGGTCCATTAAAAAAGGTTATGGGGCTTTTAATTATCTAGTAACGACCGAGGTGGTCCAGTACAGTGTAGGGACGTCACCATACCAGAATTTGGATTTCGATACCGATACTTTGTCTAGTATTGTGATACTCGATACCAAAATGATACTTTGCCAATAATAATAGAACGAAAAAAAAGTTCTTCCATTTTCTGATGTGGGGCGCGAGGTGCGATGAATTCTGAACCTCCATGTGCCTCACATTAATAGTAATTAACCCCATCATGTACCTCACAGTTATAATGGACGAAAATAGTAAAGGGAGGAAACCTCCAGCTCACCAGCTTGTTGCGTCTCCTGACTCCTCACTCGGATCTCCGCTACGGCTGGCGGCAATTGCAATGGAGAAAAAGTAGAATGATCCAGCGCTGAGTCCAGTCAGTAATTTAAAAAGGAATCGATGTTCCCATCTTTATTGGGGTGAATGTATAAAATAATGTAGAGACGCAATCCCAAAGAATAGTGAGTAGGCAGTAGTGCCCTAGCCTGGACTCAGCGCTGGATCATTCTACTTTTTCTCCAGTTATAATGGACAACAGTGGGTTAATGTGTGAGCCACATGGAGGTTCAAAATTCATAATACCTCGTGCCTCAAAAAATGGCCGAAGAATCGGAAGCAGAACGCCTCCAAACATCTGCCCATTGATTGCAATGGGAAAACGGCCTTCTCTTCCGACGGGCCGTTTTTTTTGCTGCCGTTTTTCAAAACGAAAAGGAAGTGCATGCCACGTCTTCAGCCGTTTTTGGAGCCGTTTTTCCATAGACTATAGAAAAACAGCTCCTAAAACGGCCGTAAAAAGCGCCACAAAAAATGTGAGTGGCTTCAAAAAAACGTCTGAAAATCAGGAGCTGTTTTCCCTTTAAAAACAGCCCTGTATTTTCCGACGTTTTTGGCTCAGCGTGTGAACATAGCCTAATAAGTGAAAGAAAGCAGTTTTTTTCTTCTATAACAGTGTAATTATGAATGACGCTATATATGTGTATTACGGTCGTGACGATACCGAATATGTGTATATTTTATGTATTGAGACTATTTTTATTGTAAAAAATGTGTGTTTTTTTTCTTTACATGACCTTTTTTTTTTTGTACTTTTTTTTAAAAAAACTTTAATGTACTGGCATATATCTATATACTGATAGCACACAGGCATATATCTATATACTGATAGCACACAGGCATATATCTATATACTGATAGCACACAGGCATATATCTATATACTGATAGTACACAGGCATATATCTATATACTGATAGTACACAGGCATATATCTATATACTGATAGTACACAGGCATATATCTATATACTGATAGTACACAGGCATATATCTATATACTGATAGCACACAGGCATATATCTATATACTGATAGCACACAGGTATATATCTATATACTGATAGCACACAGGCATATATCTATATACTGATAGTACACAGGCATATATCTATATACTGATAGTACACAGGCATATATCTATACACTGATAGTACACAGGCATACATCTATATACTGATAGTACACAGGCATATATCTATATACTGATAGTACACAGGCATATATCTATATACTGATAGTACACAGGCATATATCTATACACTGATAGTACACAGGCATATATCTATATACTGATATTACACAGGCAGTTGTTAGGACATAGCGAAGTACGCCCTAACAGGAAATAAACTGGAAGGTGTCCGTGAACACTAGAAGTGAATGCGTCCATAATTGCGGACTATTTTTACGGTCGTGTGCAAGGGGCCTAAGGCGCTGTTCACATCACGCTTTTAGTTTACATTTAGGGTATGTTCACACGGCCTATTTTTTGCTATTTTTTGGGCCGTAAACGCCCCGAAAAATGGCTGAAAATACGGGGGCTGAACGCCTCCAAACATCTGTCATTGATTTCAATGGGAAAAACGGTGTTCCGTTCCCACGTGGCGTTTTTTAAACAGCCGTTTGTTAAAACGACGCGTAAAAAAAACACCCCGTAAAAAAGAAGTGCAGATCACTTCTTGACCCGTTTTTGGAGCCATTTTTCATTGGGTCAATAGAAAAACAGCTCCAAAAACGGCCGTAAAAAAACCACATCAAAAAACACCTGATGTCTAAAAAACGGCTGAAAGTCAGAGGCTGTTTTCCCTTGAAAACAGCTTCGTGTTTTACAGCCGTTTTTTGTTTGCCGTGTGAACATAGCCTAAGCGTGAACGTTGGGAAAGCCCCTGGCGTATACGCTAAACGTGTCCATAGGTCTCCATTATTACACATCATTATACCGCAAAAACAAAAGGTATGGAATAGTGTAGTAGGAAACGCCATTCCATCCCGCAGAGTTCAGTAAAAAAAAGGTTAACATTAAGCGTATACTTTTTTTTACATGGGAGCCCATGGGTGACGGACGCCACTGTAGATACGTCGTGGGCGTTTCATAAAAAGTCATGACGTATACATTAAAGGGGTTGTCCAGGCATAAGAAATTGATGGCCGGTCCTCAGAATAGACCATCAATACCTGAATTGTGTGGGTCCGACTCCCAGCACCACCGCCGATCAGCTGTTTTGAAGGGGTCGCGGTTCTCAAGTGAGCGCTGTTTCCCCTACATTTCTTACCTGCTCGTACTGTAGCGGCATTTCACAGTATTAGGGCTCATTTACACGAGCGTGTTATACGTCCGTGCAGCGCGCGTGATTTTCACGCGCGTCGCACAGACCTATATTAGTCTATGGGGCCGTGCAGACAGGTGCGTGAGTCCGCTGCAAAAAACTCACGACCTTTTCTATATTTGTGCGCTGTTCGCGCATCACGCACCGATTGAAGTCAATGGGTTCGTGAAATTCACGCATGTTACACGGAAGCACTTCCGTGGGACGCGCAACAGCAGTGAAAAGGATGAATGAAAACAGAAAAGCACCACGTGCTTTTCTGTTTACAAACATCCAAACAGAGTGTCATAATGATGGCGGCTGCGCGAAAACAACGCAGCCGCGCATCATACGCTGCTGCCACACGGAGCTGTTAAGTGCCTTTTGACTTCAATGGGTGCGTGATGCGCGAAAAACGCTGAGATATTGAACATGTCGCGCTTTTTACGCAGCGGACAAACGCTGCGCAAAAAGCACGGACTGTCTGTACTGCCCCATAGACTTCTATTGGTCCATGCAAGCCACGTAAAAACCACGCGGCCTGCACGGACGCAATTCACGTTCGTGTGAATCCGCCCTAATGCATACTTCGAGAGCTTTTCCTGGGGTATACGTCAAACATAGGGATAAAAAAATGGGAAAGAAATTTTTTTCTAAGATGTTAGGCCCCATGCACACAGCCATGCCCGTAATCACGGGCCGGCTGCTGGCGGCCGCCCACATTTTTGGTCTGCACTCCCATACACAATATGGGAGCACGGCCCATAAAACACGAAAAAACGGACATGCTCCATAATTCCCGGTACAGTTCGACGGCATGGACATCCATCTGTAGCAATACGTAAAGGTGTCCGCGGCCAATAGAACTGAATGGGTCCGTAATTGCGGAAAAGGTAAAGCCCCTCTAAATGCGGCATTAAAGCAAAAATAAAAACGTTTTTGGGTTCCAGAATACTGAGATGTAAAATTTTGTGCGGTCCTAAAAATGGCAAGAAATGGCCCTGTCCTTAAAGGGGATTTGCGGGCTTTTGTTTTTTTTTATCTGACCCTCTTAGGCCTTGTTCAAACGAACGTAGAATATGTCTGTGTGACGGCCGTCACATGGATGCAGGTACTTCAATGGGGCTGTTGCATGTTGTTTCAGCGGACCGTGGGAAGGATCCGTTGAAAAGTAGAACATGTCCTATTTTCTTCCATTATCACGGATCCCTCCATAGACGCAAGTCTATGGGGATCCAGTAAAACGGGTTCCGCACAGGGCAACTCGGACGTGAAAAATGGCAGTTTTTCACATCCGGGTTTCCCAACGTTCGTCTGAATGAGGCCATAAAAAGGCTTTCCCAATATATCTCAATAAAAATATTCCTTTCCTCCCTTCCTGCAACGCCCACTGACCTGAGTCATTGCAGCGGCGCTCAGGTCCGCACGTCCCCCCATCTCCCTGTCTGTGCGGCGTTTGGGTGTCCTGTACTTTTTATAACAAGTATTGGGAAGTCCTCTAGTTCTTCATGAATAAGGCCCCATGCACACCAACGTGTTTTTGTGGCTGCAATTCACCTGCAAATCTGCGGGTACTTGCGGACCCATTCATTTCAATGGGCCCATGCACACGACCGGGGTTTCCACGGTCCGTGCATTGGCCGGGACATGGCTTTCCGAGGCGATCATGGCGATCCGGGCTCATTGAAATTAATATCCGTGATTTGCGGGTGGCTCGCAGATGACACTCCGTGCACAGGCCATGCACACGGCTACAGACGGCTCGTTAGAAGAAGTGCAGGACACTTCTTGGGACGTTTTTGGAGCAGTTTTTCTAGACGGCCGCGTAAATAAATGGCTCATCGGAACAGAACGCCGTTTTTCCCATTGAAATCAATGGGCAGATGTTTGGAGGCGTTCTGCTTACGATTTTTCGGCCGTCTTTCAGGTGTTTACGGCCCGAAAAACGGCCAAAAATAGGCCGTTTGAACATACTTTTTAACCCCTAAGGGTCTTAGGTCTTAGAAAGTCCATAGGGCACCCACAGACATCCGCGCTGAAGTTCCACGTGTTACCGCATTTTCTTCCTTATGTTTTCGTACCGGGTTCAGTGCAGATGCCATATTTATTCCATTTAACAGATCGAGAAACCACATTTTTTGCGCTTTTTGTTCCATCGATGCACCCGAGGTTTAGAGAGGAAAACATTTCTCATATGTCACCTGTAGGAAGGTTTCTCATGGATCCGTATACTCGGACCCGATGTTTTAGTCTCCCCTGACTTCTATTGGGGAAAATAGTCGTCCATTTACCATCTGATGCACTAAACGCAAGGCAAGTGCACATATATATTGGGAGTTACGGAAACATTAGCGCTGTATTACTGAACCAGCACAGATCTATAATAGAGTTGTCTGCATGGGGACTAAAAATGATGTGTATTCATGTGTATGAGAAAGCTTGCTGTCAGTGAATAGAAACAGTCTGTTTAAAATAAAAACAGGACCCACCCTAGTCATACTCACAGCTGAAGATTTGGTACAGTGTATCATTGTAGGCAGTCAGCAATAACTTGGACTCAATCTCACAGCTCTTACCTACACTGATACATTGTAGCAAATGTCAGATATATGAGCAGGACTACGTCAGGAAGGTTTTTTTTTTTTTAGATTTAAAGGC
This sequence comes from Rhinoderma darwinii, assembly GCF_050947455.1. Lineage (NCBI taxonomy): Eukaryota > Metazoa > Chordata > Amphibia > Anura > Rhinodermatidae > Rhinoderma > Rhinoderma darwinii. The sequence goes on from NC_134690.1 coordinate 392,556,982, forward strand.
TCTATTAGAAAATTGTGTAAATTATATAATTATATATTTTTTACCTTTGCAGAGATGCTGAAGAGAACAGACTGAAAGAATATAACGCATCAGTGGTGATCCAGAGCTGGTTTCGGGGATGCCGGGTTCGTGCCTATCTCCGGTAAGGTCTATGTCTGGATAAATGAGTCCTGACTTATAACATATGTAACATTATGACATACAGACATCATGGGGGTGGGGGGGGGGGCTACCTCTATAAGACTTACAGGGAGCCGCTGGAAAGGCACATGTTTCAAATGGTTGGCCATTAATTTGAATGGGCACCATGCAATACTACATTTCTCCTGTAGTGGCCACTGCTTCCCTGAGCGAGATCAGCTGATTGTTTCAACAGTGATTCGTGGGTTGATGTGATTTCAAGAGGTTGTACCAAAGGGATTTAAGAGCACAAGTGGATTTCCCCATAAAATAAAAAACAGAAAAAAAAGATTCTGCCTCCTGTTTTATGATGTCACTGTGGCCATGTTCAGAAGTCACACCCCACCAATGTCAAATCTAGGGGGCCATACTGTTCCTCCGAGTGCCTTCCATACTACGCTAATGAGAATCTGTAAGAATATAGTTATGGTGTGCTCCAGCGCTGGCGGTATTAGATGTATTCTCCTGTTGAAGCTTTGATTGTAGGTGATAATTTGGTGCCACGCAGCAGGGCATGGAGTGCCAGTGGGTCGGTAATGGTCCTTAGTACAGACCTGGATGAGCTGACATGATTGTTGTACACCAAGTAGGAGCACGGCTTAGAGAGAAGCTAAAGTAACATCTCATTGTTTATGGAGTCAATAGGGGTAAAGGGGCTGCCAGTCTTCTCTGTGACGCTTATCTCAGGGGTAATAGATTAAGGAATCCATCCTGTCCTCCAGGAATTATCTTCTACAGTGTTTACAGCAAAGCAGGGGTGGAACAAACTGTCCAGGTGTCCAAGGTAGGAGTTTCAGAATTCACCCCCTTCCCCTGCCCGCCCCTCGCACACGGTGAGGGTCTATCCTACACTGAAGGAAAGCGTTTCCTTGATTCCGGCACCTACAGCATTATCTGCCGATTAATCACAAAAATTTAAGGGCAGTGTGTTCATTTTTAATTAGTAAATTGCATTAGACCCCCCCCCCCCCAATGGCGCCAGACCCCCTGCTGCCTACCCCTTGTCTTGGCCCCACAGCCCACAATGATAGTAAATTGTATAACAGAGCCATGTTAAAATGCCAACAGTAATCTAAGGCTGGGTTCACACACACACACTACTTACGGACGTAATTTGGGCGTTTTAGCCCCGAATTACGTCCGAAAATGCGGCTCAATAGCGTCGGCAAACATCTGCCCATTCATTTGAATGGGTCTTACGATCTTCTGTTCCGACGGTCATTTTTTTTACGCCCCGCTGTCAAAAGGCGGGGCGTAAAAAAGACGCCCGCGTCAAAGAAGTGCCTGTCACTTCTTCAGACGTAAATGGAGCCGTTTTCCATTGACTCCATGGAAAAACAGCTCCATTTACGTCCGTAATGGACGCAGCGAAAAGCGCCTCAACATGCCATTACGGCTGAAATTACGGAGCTGTTTTCTCCTGAAAACAGCCCCGTCATTTCAGCCGTAACGGACGCTGCCGTGTGAACATACCCTTAGGTTTATGGTTAACCCCTTAATACAGTGAAGGCACCTTGATTATCTCCAAAGCTCCCTCTAGTGGTAATTGCCGGCTCCAGAATTTTATCATTTTTGTTGTGAAAGGATGCAGCAGCTTTGGAGCTCTGTAAGAGAGGAACGAAGCTTCAACACTGATAAAGATATATCAGATGAATCCAACACAACACAATAGGTAACTCTAAATATTAAAATAGATAACTGCATTTAATTTGATCTTTTTAGGTACCTGAACAATATGGTAACGGTGATCCAGAAATGGTGGCGTGGGTATCAAGCACGAAAATATTTTCGGACCAAAGTAAAGGTAATGACTATAGGTTCATCCATCACTAAGACCATCTCCAATATGATCAGCTCCATATTCCTGCCTATACAAGACATTGTTATATTGCTTATATTGTTAGTCATAGGGGGCAGTATTATAGTAGTTATATTCTTGTATATAGGGGGCAGTATTATAGTAGTTATATTCTTGTATATAGGAGCAGTATTATAGTAGTTATATTCTTGTATATAGAGAGCAGTATTATAGTAGTTATATTCTTGTATATAGGGGGCAGTATTATAGTAGTTATATTCTTGTATATAGGGGCAGTATTATAGGAGTTATATTCTTGTATATAGAGAGCAGTATTATAGTAGTTATATTCTTGTATATAGAGAGCAGTATTATAGTAGCTATATTCTTGTATATAGGGGCAGTATTATAGTAGTTATATTCTTGTATATAGGGGCAGTATTATAGTAGCTATATTCTTGTATATAGGGGCAGTATTATAGTAGTTATATTCTTGTATATAGGAGCAGTATTATAGTAGTTATATTCTTGTATATAGGAGCAGTATTATAGTAGTTATATTCTTGTATATAGGGGCAAAATTATAGTAGTTATATTCTTGTATATAGGGGCAGTATTATAGTAGTTATATTCTTGTATATAGAGGGCAGTATTATAGTGGTTATATTCTTGTATATAGGGGGCAGTATTATAGTAGTTATATTCTTGTATAAAGGGAGCAGTATTATAGTAGTTATATTCTTGTATATAGGAGCAGTATTATAGTAGTTATATTCTTGTATATAGGGGCAGTATTACAGTAGTTTTATTCTTGTACATAAGGGGCAGTATTATAGTAGTTATATTCTTGTATATAGGGGCAGTATTATAGTAGTGATATTCTTGTATATAGGGGCAGTATTATAGTAGTTATATTCTTGTACATAAGGGGCAGTATTATAGTAGTTATATTCTTGTATATAGGGGCAGTATTATAGTAGTTATATTCTTGTATATAGGGGCAGTATTATAGTAGTTATATTCTTGTATATAGGGGGCAGTATTATATTAGTTATATTCTTGTATATAGGAGCAGTATTATAGTAGTTATATTCTTGTATGTAGGAGCAGTATTATAGTAGTAATATTCTTGTATATAGGGGGCAGTATTATAGTAGTTATATTCTTGTATATAGAAGCAGTATTATAGTAGTTATATTCTTGTATATAGGAACAGTATTATAGTAGTTATATTCTTGTATATAGGAGCAGTATTATAGTAGTTATATTCTTGTATATAGGGGCAGTATTATAGTAGTTATATTCTTGTACATAGAGAAGTATTATAGTAGTTATATTCTTGTATATAGGGGGCAGTATTATAGTAGTTATATTCTTGTACATAAGAGCAGTATTATAGTAGTTATATTCTTGTATATAGGGGGCAGTATTATAGTAGTTATATTCTTGTATATAGGGGCAGTATTATAGTAGTTATATTCTTGTATATAGGGTGCAGTATTATAGTAGTAATATTCTTGTTTATAGGGGGCAGTATTATAGTAGTTATATTCTTGTATATAGAAGCAGTATTATAGTAGTTATATTCTTGTATATAGGAGCAGTATTATATTAGTTATATTCTTGTATATAGGAGCAGTATTATAGTAGTTATATTCTTGTATATAGGGGCAGTATTATAGTAGTTATATTCTTGTATATAGGGGGCAGTATTATAGTAGTTATATTCTTGTATATAGGGACAGTATTATAGTAGTCATATTCTTGTATATAGGGGGCAGTATTATAGTAGTTATATTCTTGTATATAGAAGCAGTATTATAGTAGTTATATTCTTGTATATAGGAACAGTATTATAGTAGTTATATTCTTGTATATAGGAGCAGTATTATAGTAGTTATATTCTTGTATATAGAAGCAGTATTATAGTAGTTATGTTCTTGTACATAGAGCAGTATTATAGTAGTTATATTCTTGTTTATAGGGGGCAGTATTATAGTAGTTATATTCTTGTACATAAGAGCAGTATTATAGTAGTTATATTCTTGTATATAGGGGGCAATATTATAGTAGTTATATTCTTGTATATAGGGGCAGTATTATAGTAGTTATATTCTTGTATATAGGGTGTAGTATTATAGTAGTAATATTCTTGTTTATAGGGGGCAGTATTATAGTAGTTATATTCTTGTATATAGAAGCAGTATTATAGTAGTTATATTCTTGTATATAGGAGCAGTATTATAGTAGTTATATTCTTGTATATAGAAGCAGTATTATAGTAGTTATGTTCTTGTACATAGAGCAGTATTATAGTAGTTATATTCTTGTATATAGGGGGCAGTATTATAGTAGTTCTATTCTTGTCCATAGGAGAGGATAGACGTGTGCTTGTGAGCTCCCTGTTAGGACTATGCATGGCTTCTGACCCAGGTGGAGGGGAGGGGTCCTGGGCTGATGATCCTGGGAAAGCCCAGAGTCTGGAGTTTGGCCTGCAGCATGGAGATGGTGGAGGTGATGATCTGGAAATGGTGGCTGGTGAGTCAACTGAATCTCACGATGTTGGTGAATTGTGCACAAAAATGACAAAGAAAAATATCTTTAAAATGGAAATGCAAGTTCGCAAATTGAGAACTGAAATTAACCAAGAGACTGATCCAAAGGCAAAGCTGATGAAATGTGAGTATCTGGATGTTTGCACACGTGAGCTGGTTATATTGAAGGAGAGATTGCAGAAAGAATCATGCATAGTACCCAAAATAAAGAACCGGGCAATTGAGAACAGAAGGGAGACCAGAGCCCAAACTGTGAAGAGAAATAATATCATTGCAAAAAAAGACACTGACTATAAGACTGTGTATAATATTGTGGCACAGGGAAACCCTGGAAGATATGAGTGTGCAGTGGCTGGAGGATCACATCTCTCATCATGTGTGGGGTCTGTGCAATCAGCCAACACAAATGCTGCTAAAGCTGCAGAGAAATGTGTGCCAGCTGACGAGGGGTTAACTGCAGTAGGCTCTATGTGCAGTACAGGTGAAGTGAATGCGAGTGGCACTCCTGGGAGTGAGCAAGAAAGTGCCTCATGTCCGGATATTATAAGTGAGACTTCGCTCAGCGCGGTGATTGACAGTCTGATATCTGATGAACCAGCGGCACAGGCTGAGGTGGACATTGCAGACCCTGTTCTGGAGGTTCAGCCGTCCGCAGTGTCAGTGAATGGAGTGCAGGTTACACAGCGATCAGGAGCAGACACAGGAGGATCTGCAGTACAATCAGCTGAGGAGAGGTCCAGTCCTGACCCACCTGCTGACAGACCTCAGTACAGGAGACTGTTCTCCAGCGTCACAAGACCGACTAACCCCCCACCTCAGAGGAGGAACGCGGTCAGAATCCGGTACTCGGGACCAGAGGAAAACCTCCCCTCCAGACTCTATATTGGGAAAGTTTTGTTGAAGGAGTTTATGAAGTTTAAAGCTTCTGAGGTGTTCGCTCTGATCCACGTTCCCTCCAGCAGGAATTATGACATCAGTTTCAAGCTGCAATATAGTCTAGACTTATTCTGGAGTATTTATAATGATACAAAGGAGCACGCGATGTGGGAGCATCTACATGTCATCCAGCTGACTAAACCCCAGGTAGTCACCGCCACCGTCCTGTTCCAGTCTGAGGTGGTGGCTCTGGCAGATTTGCAGCACTGGTTGAGCAGATATTGTGAGGTGAAGAGACTGCCAACAAAGATCTATGATGAGGAGGAGATCTGGAATGGAGGATATTCTGTAAAGATCCAGCTGGTTCAGGAGAATGGAGTGACCAGACATCTGCCGCACTCCTTCTACCTGGGCTCGGAGAGAGGCGTATGTTACTACCCTGGTCAACCGCGACTGTGCCATAGATGTGGGGGCAGACACCTGGCATTCAACTGTTCCCGTATTAAGTGCTCACTATGTGGTCAGTTTGGGCATGTGAAGGACGATTGTATAGGACCTGTCATCTGTAACCTGTGCTTGGGACCTGGACATACATTCCGGGAGTGTCCACATGCAGAACATAATAAAGAGGAGACCTTTAAAGGAGCCATAGAGGAAGAGCAGGAGGATGTCTCCATATGTGTAGATACAACCCCAGAACCTGGAAGCCCCAGCGATGATGTGAGCCGAAGTACCAGAAACTGTGCTCCAGAGACTAATGTCCCATCTGTGGATGCTGCACAAGTGTCACCAGCCACTGAAAATAGAGGTCATGCTAAAAGTAAAATATCCAGTCACTCTGTCACCAAAACATCTAAACATCTGCCCAACACCAGTAAGGAACCAGCTGATCCAGCCGCAGCGACCAGTAAAAAACCAGCTGATCCAGCCGCAGCTATCAGTAAAAAACCAGCTGATCCAGCCGCAGCGACCAGTATCGATGAGGAGGGATTTCAGACGGTTAAAAGGAGAAGTAAAACAGATGATTCTTCTAGGAAAAAAATCACTGCTGCAAAGAAATCACCGGAGTCTCCAGTGCTGGCGATAACTGGGGGACGTTACTGTGCGCTGGGGGAAGATGACCAGGAAGAAGAAGCAGAGATAGAGCAAGTCTCCTCACACATCCCAGACAACGAACCTCAGGATGAAGACGCTGACCCCCCAATGTCCACCAAAAGATGGGGTGTTACAGGACATAGCAGTGGAAGAAGGAAAAAAAGTAGGAAAGACATGTAACCAGGATGAGGCTGAAAATCACCTCTATTAACGTGAACAGTGTGAAGAATAGGAGCAGGCGGCGGGCGATATTCCAGCGTCTGTCTGACGACAAAACCAATGTCATCTTTATACAAGAGACTTATCTACAGAGTAATGTCCCTGCTGTGTCCCTGTCCCTGCAGTCACCACATCTAGTGGGACAGTGAAACTCTCAGCTGCTGTATGGAGACTTCTACCCCGAACTCCGTTTATATCATAGAGGTTCACTATATGTCATAAATGTGGTGACCGTGTACCCTCTGTGGTGTGCCCGATGCTGCCCGGTCACCAATAAAGAAGAACTCTCCTGTAATACTGTCTAGAATAATATCATGAAAAATAGTTGAAACAATCTATACTGGCGCAATATTCATATATTATGGTTTGTTTAATGATTGTGATGTTATTAAGAGACAAATGTTTATTTTCTTTATCTGTTATGAGTGTATTGCAAAGGTATTGTAATAATTTGTTGCAAGTTTTCAAATAAAAAAGATAATTATAGTAGTTATATTCTTGTACATAAGAGCAGTATTATAGTAGTTATATTCTTGTGTATAGGGGGCAGTATTATAGTAGTTATATTCTTGTATATAGGGGCAGTATTATAGTAGTTATATTCTTGTATATAGAGGGCAGTATTATAGTAGTTATATTCTTGTATATAGGAGGCAGTATTATAGTAGTTATATTCTTGTACATAGGGGCAGTATTATAGTAGTTATATTCTTGTATATAGGGGCAGTATTATAGTAGTTATGTTCTTGTATATAGGAGCAGTATTATAGTAGTTATATTCTTGTATATAGAAGCAGTATTATAGTAGTTATATTCTTGTATATAGGAGCAGTATTATAGTAGTTATATTCTTGTATATAGGGGCATAATTATAGTAGTTATATTCTTGTATATAGGGGCAGTATTATAGTAGTTATATTCTTGTATATAGGGAGCAGTATTATAGTAGTTATATTCTTGTACATAGAGCAGTATTATAGTAGTTATATTCTTGTATATAGGGAGCAGTATTATAGTAGTTATATTCTTGTATATAGGGGGCAGTACTATAGTAGTTATATTCTTGTATATAGGGGCAGTATTATAGTAGTTATATTCTTGTATATAGGAGGCAGTATTATAGTAGTTATATTATTGTACATAGGGGCAGTATTATAGTAGTTATATTCTTGTATATAGGGAGAAGTATTATAGTAGTTACATTCTTGTATATAGGGGGCAGTATTATAGTAGTTATATTCTTGTATATAGGGGGCAGTATTATAGTAGTTATATTATTGTACATAGGGGCAGTATTATAGTAGTTATATTCTTGTATATAGGGAGCAGTATTATAGTAGTTACATTCTTGTATATAGGGGCAGTATTATAGTAGTTATATTCTTGTATATAGGGGGCAGTATTATAGTAGTTATATTCTTGTATATAGGGACAGTATTATAGTAGTCATATTCTTGTATATAGGGGGCAGTATTATAGTAGTTATATTCTTGTATATAGAAGCAGTATTATAGTAGTTATATTCTTGTATATAGGAACAGTATTATAGTAGTTATATTCTTGTATATAGGAGCAGTATTATAGTAGTTATATTCTTGTATATAGAAGCAGTATTATAGTAGTTATGTTCTTGTACATAGAGCAGTATTATAGTAGTTATATTCTTGTTTATAGGGGGCAGTATTATAGTAGTTATATTCTTGTACATAAGAGCAGTATTATAGTAGTTATATTCTTGTATATAGGGGGCAATATTATAGTAGTTATATTCTTGTATATAGGGGCAGTATTATAGTAGTTATATTCTTGTATATAGGGTGTAGTATTATAGTAGTAATATTCTTGTTTATAGGGGGCAGTATTATAGTAGTTATATTCTTGTATATAGAAGCAGTATTATAGTAGTTATATTCTTGTATATAGGAGCAGTATTATAGTAGTTATATTCTTGTATATAGAAGCAGTATTATAGTAGTTATGTTCTTGTACATAGAGCAGTATTATAGTAGTTATATTCTTGTATATAGGGGGCAGTATTATAGTAGTTATATTCTTGTACATAAGAGCAGTATTATAGTAGTTATATTCTTGTGTATAGGGGGCAGTATTATAGTAGTTATATTCTTGTATATAGGGGCAGTATTATAGTAGTTATATTCTTGTATATAGGGGGCAGTATTATAGTAGTTATATTCTTGTATATAGAGGGCAGTATTATAGTAGTTATATTCTTGTATATAGGAGGCAGTATTATAGTAGTTATATTCTTGTACATAGGGGCAGTATTATAGTAGTTATATTCTTGTATATAGGGGCAGTATTATAGTAGTTATGTTCTTGTATATAGGAGCAGTATTATAGTAGTTATATTCTTGTATATAGAAGCAGTATTATAGTAGTTATATTCTTGTATATAGGAGCAGTATTATAGTAGTTATATTCTTGTATATAGGGGCATTATTATAGTAGTTATATTCTTGTATATAGGGGCAGTATTATAGTAGTTATATTCTTGTATATAGGGAGCAGTATTATAGTAGTTATATTCTTGTACATAGAGCAGTATTATAGTAGTTATATTCTTGTATATAGGGAGCAGTATTATAGTAGTTATATTCTTGTATATAGGGGGCAGTACTATAGTAGTTATATTCTTGTATATAGGGGCAGTATTATAGTAGTTATATTCTTGTATATAGGAGGCAGTATTATAGTAGTTATATTATTGTACATAGGGGCAGTATTATAGTAGTTATATTCTTGTATATAGGGAGCAGTATTATAGTAGTTACATTCTTGTATATAGGGGGCAGTATTATAGTAGTTATATTCTTGTATATAGGGGGCAGTATTATAGTAGTTATATTATTGTACATAGGGGCAGTATTATAGTAGTTATATTCTTGTATATAGGGAGCAGTATTATAGTAGTTACATTCTTGTATATAGGGGGCAGTATTATAGTAGTTATATTCTTGTATATAGGGGGCAGTATTATAGTAGTTATATTATTGTACATAGGGGCAGTATTATAGTAGTTATATTCTTGTATATAGGGAGCAGTATTATAGTAGTTACATTCTTGTATATAGGGGGCAGTATTATAGTAGTTATATTCTTGTATATAGGGGGCAGTATTATAGTAGTTATATTATTGTACATAGGGGCAGTATTATAGTAGTTATATTCTTGTATATAGGGAGCAGTATTATAGTAGTTACATTCTTGTATATAGGGGGCAGTATTATAGTAGTTATATTCTTGTATATAGGGGGCAGTATTATAGTAGTTATATTTTTGTTTCAATTTAATTTAAAAAGTCTATACTTCTAGGTCGGAAACACTGCATACTTTTACATACCTTCGGGAATATACACTATGCCGGATTCACACGAGCATGTGCGTTTTGCGAACCCAAAAAATGCGGCGTTTTTGCGCACGCGAAAGGTCCATAAAAGCTCCGTGTATTATCACCATATGATGCGTGGCTGCGTGATTTTCGCGCAGCCGCCATCATTATGACACTCTGTTTGTATGTTTGTAAACAGAAAAGCGCGTGGTCCTTTTCTGTTTTCATTCATAGTTTTGACTACTGTATAGCGCAACACGCGCGGCACACGGAAGTACGTCCGTGTGCCGTGCGCGGTTTTCACGCACCCTTTGACTTCAATGGGTGCGTGATGCGCGAAAAACTGCCAAAGATAGGACATTTCGTGAGTTTTCTGTAGCGGCCATACGCTGCGTAAAAATTACTGACAGTCTGAACGGCCCCATAGACTATCATAGGTCCGTGCGACGCGCGTGAAAATCACGTACGTAGCACGGACGTATTACACTTTTGTCTGAATCAGCCCTAATACTGCAATTCCACACTTCGTAGCTTTTCCAACTTGCCGAGTATTTTTTTTAACTATTTTCTTTGTGTCGTTACCACATATGCGTGTGGGGAGACCAAATATGTATAGGTTTTTTAAAACCTTTATTCAATAAATGCTATTTATTTTAAAATGCAATTTTGTCATTTTTTTTTTAACAACTTTAGAAAAGTTTATTTAACTTTTCTTTATCCCACTCGGGAACTGACAAGCATCTTATTCCTACAGCACGGCCTAATGGGTAACTACATATGGCAGCCGTGGGGGGCCTTTCTTAGTCCCTTGGCTGCCATATTTAACTGTCGCCCCCCACGGTCATGTTTAAGAGGTCGGCGATGGGGAATCCAAGGGAACCCCTTGCTTTTATTTTTTATCATTTAGATGCCGCAGTCTCAATTGATTGCGGCATCTAAGGGGTTAAAGGGCCGAGATCGTAGTTATCTCTAATCTCAACTGTTGCTGTTAATCTTAACCGTCTTCCCACGTGTGATGACGTGGGCACAGCAATGGCGCAAAGGGGTTAAAAAGAAATATTAAACAGTTTTCAAGGGTGGATATACACTTTAAACACACTGATATCACGGATCTCCAGCCCAACCCCCATCGTCCTCCATCCCCTCCATTGATTTTCATACTTGCTTCCGTCTTTTCTTCATTCTTATTGCAGAGATGAATTTGTAGGTCACTTTAAACATTTTCTCTCGCTAATAGCTGGAGAGGTATCAGTTGCCAGCAAACAAGGTAAAGCATATGCACAAAACGCCTGTGATTACTCGTTAATAAATCACCCTAATGATCATATACAAAATTGCGAAATAAAAGTTGCACTGATGCGGAAAATAAAAGCTCATCAGACACAGCACCCATATGTGCACAGTAACCGCGCTTTGTCAACATCGCTCTGATCTATCTGCTTTGATTTTGTCGAGTTAGGAATACCAGGCTGGTAAGTGCACCCCTGAACAGTCTCCATGCTCGGGGCCGAGGTCATATGAGAATGGATTAATCTTGCTGTCTGTCCTGGGACGCTCTCGCTCCTCGCGCTGCACTCACTCAGTGACCTTATTGAATCTTTTGGTTTCACGTATCATCATCCCAATGCAGTTTTCTGTTCGAATGACAACGTCGTTACACATCAAAGTCTCCACAATGTTATATTCATCGGGATTAAATGCTGTATTCTAGAAGGACGACATGTGCACAGATATTACGGGAGATTTATCAATTCCTTTCTAGAATGTCTCAGTTTGCGAGGCGGCAAAGATGGTTCAAATCACTCCAAATTTATGAAAATTCCGCACATGGTGTGATAAATTTGGCCCTGTTAGACACACTTTATTATTGCACATCATATACTCTAGTGTCTTGTTCCAAAAATGGAGCACGTCTTTTTTGAATTTGGCGCACTTTTTGCAGCTAGACTTAGTCGATTTGTTCTCCAGTTTTTCCGCCATTTGAATTCTGACGCATTTTGCTTAGTAAATATCCGCCATTATGTTATTGTTGGATGAAAAAAAAGGAACAATCAAATAAGGATACATTCCATACATAGCAGTAGCGCCATTTAATACCGTTTTTTTCCGATTGATGTTAAAGAGGAGAGCCATTGCATTCAGGTCTCATGCACACGACCCCTCTGTACGATTCCACAAACTACACTTGTGAAGTCCAGTATGGTGCCATATACTTGAGAGTATTCTTCCGTATGGTGTTCATTATGAGTTCTATATGGTGTTTTGTACAGATAATGGGCGAATTTCTTGTACTTCTGTATGAGTTTTTCAGTATATGGTGATCTCTACTGGTAATGTATTAATTCCTTGTACTTCCTTATGAAATCTATTGTAATGGTACTGACATAAAGTAACCAGTCCAGCAAAAGTGCACCCACTACCAGACTTGGCACTAGCTGCCCGATTCAGCAATGGGTGGCTCACATCACAGTCGACTGCGCTATTCATTCCGTCAAAAACAACGGAACCCTGTCACAACGGTGACAAACGGAAACCATTAGCTAGGTTTCTGTCACCATTGAGTTCAATGGTGAGGGAAACGGAGGCTAATGTTTGCATTTGTCTTTCCGTTGAGGGGTTAACCCGATGGAAAACTCCAACGGAACCCCACAATGGAAAGGAACGATGACGTGAACAGGCCCTTAACAGCATTATCAAATCAGCAGGAAAAGAAATGTCAAGTCAGTCCGGGTCATACACAGTGGCAATAAAGGAGCAGGCAAAGCGGGGTAATGGGGAATACTCACAAGCACGGACCTAAGGAACCAAGAAGAAAAACAATAACTGGCAAGTGTCCCAAGAAAAAGCAAGATTAAATACAGTTGTAATTGATAGGTTCTCTGTTAATCATGAGCCAGAAACAGCTGCCCTTCTCCTACCCTTCTGCCTAGCTTCAGAAGCAGGGAGTATGTGTCACGATTCCGGGGTATGTGGACACACTAGGCCGCTCTGCCGTAGCGGAGTGGCAGCTGACGAAACAACAGTCAATGGAAAGTCTAAGCACAAGAGTACCTGTATGAAAGTTCAGAAAGACACGAGGTGTAGCAGGTGCCTTAGCACAGATGATTTGTGGCACCGATGATGCTTGGCGTGGCAGCTGATGCTTGGCATGGCAGATGACACTGGACGTGGCAGGACTCCAACGCGACCCAAATAGGAACAAACAGTTACGGGATCCAGGATACAGAAACCAGGATACGGGAACACTGGGAACAGAATACAACTAAGGGACCATTTGCTTAACGAACATGGGAAGACTACAACAACGCTCAGGCAAGGAGGAAGAGGGCAGAGCCCTTTTTATATTACAGGGTGTGTGGGAATTGAGTAGGGAACATATTACAGGTGCACGCGCTGGCCCTTTAAGGCCGGGGACGGACGTGCACACTTTAGAAACGACTGCAGAGCAGTGCGGCCGCGTGTGCTTGCATCTCCGGGGAAGGAGGCGCCGGCAGGAGTAAGAAGGTTTGTGGCTGCCGGATGGTGAGAGAAACCCGCAGTCCGCGACCGCGGCCAGTACAGTATGACATCTATATAGTGTTCTTTACTGGTATTGTATCAATTTCTTCTACTTCGGTATGAGTTCCATATGGTGTTTTGCATGGGAAATGTATGAATTCACTTCCTTATGAGTTCTATATAATGTTCTGCATGGCTACTCTACAATATATTTTTGTAATTCTTCATGAGTTCTATACGGTGTTCTGTACAGGTAATTTATGATTTTCTTGTACTTCTTTATGAGTTCTTCAGTATACAGATGTAGTCATCTTTATCTTGACTTTTTAACGCATTAAATGCACAGTGGCAAGAAACTTTAACTTGACTTTTTCAATGACTTTGCAATGGCTTTTGTTGTGTGATATCACAGTGCAGCAATTTATCTGAGTCAAGATAAACTTGGCTACATCTGTATGGTGTTCTGTACGGCTACTGTATGAATTTCTATATGGTGTTCCTTGCAAGTACCATATGAGTTCCAATGTATTTTCAGTTTAAGTACCAGTCTTCTTTGCCAGCAATTTAGGGGAGAAACTGTACCTGTATGGAGGATTTTATGGCGATCTATACGTACAGATGCGATTTTCAGAGGAAAATCAGAATCCAATAAAAAATAAATAAAAATAATTATACGGCGGCACATGGAGTGTGTCCAAAAACACCTCTGTACAAACATATAGCGACATAGAGAGGTATGAAATCCTCCATAGGATAACATTACCGCCATAGGACAGCTCGGTACAACTTGAAACCGGCATGGAGCCGTTATATTGTCCGATGCATGTTACCTAAAAGCCATAATCAAGTTCTTAACAGGCGATACTGATATACGAATTGCAGTTAAAAAAACATTTTAATGCGCCTTTCTTAAACGGCATCTAGGCGAGAAACCTCCGTAATGTGGCATGTGATGGAACAATTAGGGCATGTTCGCACGCATACTCAAAAACGTCTCAAAATACAGAGCTGTTATCAAGGGAAAACAGCTCCTGATTTTCAGACGTTTTTTAAGCCACTCGCGATTTTCAAAACGGCCGCGCAAAAAAACCGGTCCGTCGGAACAGAACGCCGTTTTTCCCATTGAAATCAATGGGCAGATGTTTGGAGGCGTTCTGCTTCCGATTTTTCGGCCGTTTTTCGAGCGTTTATGGCCTGAAAATAGGCCGTGTGAACATACCCTCAGAATGAGTCCATGAGAAAAAGCCTCCATGTGCCTCTGTAGAAAATCATAGGTACAGTATGCGACCATAGACTTCTTAGGGTGGCGTACTACGGATCCGTACAACACAGGCTATAGGCTTCGTTCAGACGTAGCAGAATTTTTAGCTTTTGACAGCTAAATGGCTTGTCCACACGTAACGGACAATCCGCTCCGGAAAAGTCGCACCATTTCATGCGTTTTTTATTGTGGAAAATAGTGCCGATTTTTGCTGCCTTTTTTGGTGTGTGGGCTGTGTGATGCTGATAGTTTATCTACCTGTGTTGTCATTTCCAGCCCCGGTAAGAAATTCTGCAGCGTTTCCGCAGCAAATTACGCAATACATCAGTCCACTTTCTACGGCAATAAAATTATGCTCCGCAGGTGAATTTCTGAACTGAATTTTTCTACAGCGTGTGGAAGACATTTGGTACCTCACACCCACTTTGCTGCTACTGTATTCCGCTGCATATTTTTCATCCGCAAATTTCGGGCGGAAAATACGCAACAATTCTGTTACGCGTGGACAAGCCCTTACAGTGTATTACAGTCATTCCTCCCGACCTCCCTGTACACATGCACACCTCTCAGCTGAGCGTACGTGTCTTCTCAAAGATGAGAACACATGCACGGCAAAAGGATCGGGCATGTTGTATTTCAGCATCCTTTTTTCCCTGAAATCTGCTGAACAAACGTTAGCCAACATACACTTTTGATGGTCAGCTGGTGCCGCCGAAACTGGCGGGTTTGGCCAAACTTAGTCTAATGAGTATGGCCACCTTTAGACTATGTTCTCACTTTCCATAGGTCTTTCTATCGGGTTTTCCATCACTTTTAATGATAAGATTAGCTCAGCATGCCATTATCCCCCATTATAAGTCAATGAGGGTCCATCGGTCACCACTTGGGTCCATCGGTCACCACTTGGGTCCATCGGTCAAGACTTGGATTCATTGACTGATCCGGCACAGCCTCATGGCTTGCGTTTCAAACAGAAGCCATGACGCCAGTGTGAACAGAGCCTAATTACTAGAGAATCCATCTTTTTTTCGTACAGGCATCGGTTACGGCTCCTACCTGTAAAGCATATTTTGACACGTGTGATTATATGAGTTTTTTTAAATTTGAACAATAGAGATGATCTTCCGAGGATGAAATAGAAAACATACTATGAAGACGTAGCAGGACATGGAGTGAAGCGTCCACTCTGAAATGTCACACGAGCGGCTGCGCATTAATCAATCGTGTGTGTGTGTAAACAGATAAGTCTTCCGTCTGATTTCAAAGATTTCTAGAAAGGGACATCTCTGAATAGATGAATACACAACACATTGTATATTATGGAGGGAGAGAATACAACATTAATCACATTATAATCGCTAGACTGAGAGAATTTATTCCGCAGATCTCCGTTCTATGCAAAACGCCACCGTCTCCTTAAATGTTACCTTTTACATACAGATTCGGCTGATTCGGGGGGGGGGGTGTTAGTGTTAAGTCTCCACTCAATTATTGCCGTTTTCTTAAAGTGGCGGCAAGATCTGTATTTACTCCCTGGTTGTTGGTTTATCTTCATCACTTCGCTGGTAAACAAGACTTATCATTTGTCCCTGCATTTAATAAGCCCCCTGATCTGTCCCATAAATTATTTCCTCGTTATCCGCAAACGCACCCAATCCTGACCAGCCCTCAATCACTTTCCAGATGAGAACATAGATCAGGGAGCTGAATTAGTTTAGATAGTCATTCATTTCTTGGAAATCCGGATAGAGTATGTATATGATAGCGTCCCCCGTGATTCTACATGTTTGTGGAATTAGACTCCGTGATGAACTAAATCAAGGAGAAGAGATATCTATTAATAATAGGGAGAGATGAAAACAATAAAAGGTAAGATTTATGTGAATTGTAACCTTCACTTAAAGAGCAGGTCCAGTCTCAGCTGATATTAACATCAACGGTGCAGGAAACAATCATGAGTCAAAATGGATAAAGATATTTTATTAATCCGGATATTTCTCCCATCATGCCTCTGGACGGAGAAGAGATTTCATATTTCCATCATCTTCAGAGGAGCTTTCTATTGTGCTCATTGTCGCCACCTGGTGGATAGTGTGACTTGTGTGAGCTGCCAAGATGAGTGGGGGAAGGGGCATGACAACCGCTCTCAACATATTTCTGGCTCAGATGAATAGTTGTCATTTAACATTGGCATGACAAATAAAAGGGCAGTTCTAGCTGCGAGTGTGGCCACGTCTCCCACCAGAGGGGTAAAAGTGATGGCCGGGGACATAGTCGGGAGAGACATTAGTCTATTAGGCAACCGGATCCCCGTTCCTCTGGCTGCTTCTCCTACGTTCACCCGTAGCTTGATCTAACTAGCACTGGCAGCTTTAATTGAAAAATAATGAGACAACCCCTCATAGCTGAGCAGTGAAGGGGAGAGGGGTTGTCACCATGATCTCTTCTTCTCACCACATCTCAAAACTCCCACTGTTCAACTGGTGTCGATGGTGGGGTGTTTAGAAGATTTACAGAGATGGAAATGTACAACTTAATGGGGTCAAGTGTTTTCCAGAACATCACTGTTAGGGTCCTTTTAGACCAGCCAATACGGGCCGTAAAAACGAGCGCTGATCAACGAGACAGCTCGTTGATCGGCACTGGTTTGCTCCTTTAACAAGGAGCTGTGATCAGTAATGAATGTGGATGAGCGATCTTTACTACCATCGCATGTCCCCATGCATTTGCATCATGTCTACACAGGGAGATGCGCTGCCAACAACGATAATATTTTGTGCTGCATATACAATACGATCAGCCGATGAACGAGCATTTGCCCGATCATTGACCCGTGTAAAAGGGCCTTTACCTAACTCAGGCAATTGTATGGGCCCAGGCTCCTGGACCACAACCAGTGCCCTCTTCTTACATGCTTCTGTAAATTAAGGTGGAATTCACATTTACAAGCTATTTATAACCTGCGTGGCCAACGTCCTTCTCCTTGTCTCCCCGCCACCAACCTCCAAGCTCTAGTACAATTTAAAGGGACAGGCCTCTGATTATTTATTCCTGCTTAGAACTACCACACATTTCCTGAGCAACAATGTTCTCTGCATCCTGTCCATTTGTGAAAGTGTTTGTTGGTTGCTATTTTGGATTTGACTCGGACTGTTTCCTGAATCAAATATTTCTCAGTGCCCATTGAAATAGATGCTCTTTGAAGCTGTCACCACTCTGGCTAGTAGAGGGGAATCCCGAAGAGTGAAATCCCCTATATTATAGCCCTATGCCCTAATGTGATATATGGATAGGTGTTTTCTAAACCAGGCAAACCGTTTGAATATTATAGAATTATTTTACATGGACAAGATGTCACAAAAATGGCATGCGATTGGCTGCAGTAGTAGCATGGTCATTGACCAGCAATATGGTAACGACATTGAGATAAGTAGACATTTTAAGCAACTTGCAAGTCTCTTTTAGGGGCTCAGAAATCACTGTTTTTTTTAAATTTTGTGGACACTTTAGACCCTCTCTTGTTGTTCATCTAAAAAAAATCACAGATGTCCTCATCCTTTCTAGTATGAAGACCCATCCAAAGCTTCCTGTGAGTGAGACTTGGTGGGAAAAGAAGTAACATTGTGCGAAACAAAAAGTCACACCAGAAATTTCAGGTTTGGAGTGGAGTTAGACTTCCAAGGCATTCCCCTTTTAAAATAAATAAATAAAGGAACGTCAATGCCCTATTAGAGAGATAATAGAGGGCCATACCCTATTAAGGTCCCTCATCTATTAACCAAAGTGGAGGGTAGCTACAAATATGACATGGATTATATGGACAGCCCGTTGAATTCAAACGAAATGTTTAATACTTATTTGTGCCTGTGGGAGTGCTACAGGGAAATGTAATACTTCTTTCGGTCCCCAAACAATCACAGCTCATCACTCCCCCAGTTGCAGGACATTCTGTATAAACATATATTTGCTGTGCCTTGCTCTGGAGGATAAAGCACCTCCCTGCATTACACAGACAGCCCGTTGAATTCAATAGAAATGTGTAATACTTATTTGTGCCTATGGGAGTGCTACAGGGAAATTGAACACTTCTTTCGGTCCCCAAAACAATCACAGCTCATCACTCCCCCAGTTGCAGGACATTCTGTATAAACATATATATTTGCTGTCCCTTACTCTGGAGGATAAAGCACCTCCCTGCATTACACAGACAGCCCGTTGAATTCAATAGAAATGTGTAATACTTATTTGTGCCTGTGGGGGTGCGACAGGGAAATTGAACACTTGCTGTCGGTCCCCATATAATAAAGCTAATTGCTGGGAGCTTCAGTTGCAGGACATTCTGTATAAACATATATATGCTGTCCCTTGCTCTGGAGGATAAAGCACCTCCCTGCATTACACAGACAGCCCATTGAATTCAATAGAAATGTGTAATACCTATTTGTGCCTGTGGGGGTGCTACAGGGAAATTGAACACTTGCTGTCGATCCCCTAAATAATACAGCTAATCGCTGGGGGCCTCCGTAGCGGGCCATTCTTTATAAACATATAAATTTGCAGTCCCTTGCTCCATTTGAAAGCTAAAGGTAGCACATTTCATTCCAAATTTACCATACACCATTGATTAAACGTCGGGAACAAGGCTGCACTGGCTCTAATGGATACAGGGCGCTGAAGAGGGAACAGCATCATTGTCTTCATTTGTAAATAACATATTGCAGCCAACTGTTTCTTAATTGCCCAGACTGTTGATAAATAATCCAGTCCTGCTGCTCTCCACAGACAATTTGCTTTGGATCAGGCTAGGCAATTCAAATAACACTAATTATTTATGATTTTATGATGTTAAAATGAATATTAAATGAAACAAAATTCCCAAGGATTACTCGCATGGCAGCTAAGTACATAACATTTTGTACAGATGGTTGGAAGACTCATTTTTGCTTCATTGCCGCATACATATCCTTGAAGGATTTCGTCGGAAGACAGCATATCTTTGAATTTTTCATTAAACCAGACGTCTTGAAATATGAATTCCTTTTATGTTTCTACGAGTTTTGGGTAAGAGAACTCTCAGTGAATAAATCATACAATGCTACGTGTCACCAAGACTTGTGAATATTTCTGCAATGTTATTTTATCCTCAGTAGAGCCCCATTGATTATCAAACTCAGCGGAGAGCGTTTTATGATCATATATCTCCATTAGCGCCTACTTTGACTGCCATAGATTTTTCTGGTTAAGACTGCATTATGTATTAGCCGTCCCGTCTTCTCAATACCAAAGTTTGATACGGCTTTCAATTATATATTATGTATAGACTTTTCTTATCTTCTATATGTAAAAAGAGGAGCCAGCGTCTGTCTGCGCCCGTGTGTGTGTGTCGCTGAGACCTAAGCCAACCTTCTCCTCTTCTCTTCTTCCGCAGACAGCGCACTTTATTATGAAGATGAATTTCTACAATGAAATGGCTGTCAGGGTAAATATCTCTCTTCTTGTTATACAGATGAAAAGTCAATTGTGATCTGAATTTACTTTTAATAATAGAAGTAAACTAGACTAATGCATACATGATCAAGACCAGAGCAAATGGAAAATACACAGTGTAGCCACCGCCGAGAAGGAGTTTTAAAGGGCTGGCGCGCTGTTATCTACGGGTTTTATTAGGGGTTTTTAGAGAATAACATGCATTTAGAGCAGTTTATCTTGGGAATCTATGAAGCCAGGTGTTGATTCTCAGTTAGGCCCCACCACATAATGTTGTTTGGCGTTTACGCCAGAAAAAGCTCCCATCGTATATGTTAAACGGAGGCTGTGACGTATGTCATAGGCTATTGGGGCTTCCATCTAAGATATACATCGCAAGCTTTTCAATGACTTTTCATGATGGATATTTCGAATGGGTACTATTGTAGCCTATGGGTATGTGCACACGATAACGACAATTACGGCTGAAATTACGGAGCTGTTTTCAGGAGAAAGTTATTTTACGCGCCGTCTTTTGACCTCGACGCGTAAAATTACAGGTCGTCGGCACAGTACATTGGCAAACCCATTGAAATGAATGGGCAGATGTTTACCGACGTATTGGAGCCGTGTTTTCAGGCGTAATTCGAGGCGTAAAACGCCTCATTTACGCCTGAAAATAGGTCGTGTGAACCCAGCCTATGGGTGACGGATGCCACTGTTAGGCATACGTCGTGGGCACCCGTCACCCATAGACTATTATGACATCCATTTAACGTATACGTTATGAAAAGCTATTCTAAATCTCCTGACATATACGTTAAATGGATGCCTGTGACGTATGCTATACAGTGGCAAATGTCTTCTATAGGCACCCTTATAAAAAAAATAAAAATACACTACACAGTATATGTTTTTTTGAGGGATCCCATTGGATCAAATAGCATAGTCTTCTATGCTATTCCATACCTTAATGAAAAAAAGTGTACTGACATAAATAAACCCGACAGAGGCCAAAAGGACACTCTTTTAGCCTCCGTCAAACTAATGGAGTCCTATAGACACGTTTAGCGTTCTTGACGTACACATTAGACGTAGGGAAAAACGCTTTGTGAATGGGAACTTATTATTATTGAGTTGTGTATACTTTTACAACTTTGAAAAATCTTGAATAGAAATCTCCTCCCGTTTTGGGTATACAGCTGCTATGGGGGCCTATATATCTTCACAGTTACAGACTACAAACAAACCCTGTGTGTAGTCTGATCCTGCAGTCATACTTCCGTCTGTCCCCTCTTCTTCATAACCTACAGACAGTAGGAGAAAGGTTGGATAAAGTGGAGAGTAATACATGACTGCAGGATCAGACGCATAGAACGCCAGAAGAGCTGAAGACACAAAACGGTAGGATATTTGTAAGCAAAACTATTTGTGAAATTGCTTCATTTTTTATTTTAGATGCATTGGCGCACTAAAAAGTAATTGGTTGGAAAAATAAAACATTTCTAGCCAAATCTACATGCATCGACTAGTTCAAGCACGTGTCCTCCCAACTTAGCCCATGCTCTTCTTCCATAACTGCTTGCTTCATGGGTGGAGGTTCCCTGACCTGTTCTCTTTCAAGCCCTTATATGAATTATTTCCTGTGACCACAAGAGTTAGGGCTGTTAGGAGACTAGTGGTTGGGGGGAAGCTGGACCAGCCATACATTTCCCCTACAGGGGAAATTTAGTATTACATCCCAGATATTCAAACAAATTGCCAACCATCTAATATATGGATGGACCAGGTCTGCCAAAGTGAAAACTGCTCTTTCCTATCAGCTCTCCACTGTTGCACATAGATCGGAGCCACCTGACACCCATCCCGCCTGGTGATACTGCTGCCGGCTGCCGCATCCAGCAAGAGACGGAATGAAGAGGTGTGCGCACAGCTCTCTCCATTCTGTTCTATGGAATTTATGGAAACGGCCAAACTAGAGTAACTCCCACCTCTCCATTCATTCTCCACCTAGATGTGGCCGGGGGTCGGGTTCTGGAGATAGGTTTGGGTCCCAGAGCTGGGATCTGCATCTATACGACATAAATCTCTAAGGTGGGAATACCCCTTTAAGGCCTAAAATAGCTGCGTCCTTAAAGGAGTTCGCCAGCCATTTTATATTGATGGCCTATTTTTAGGATAGGCCATCAATATCAGATCGTTGGGGGTCCGACTCCCGGCACCCCATCGATCAGCTGGCTGAAGGGGCCACGGTGTTCGTCAGTGTTTACCAGGCACAGCGCCATACACATCCGTAGCGGCTGTGCCTGGATTTGCAGCTCAGTCCCTTTCACTTAAATGGGACCGGAACTAAAATCCCAAGCCTAGCCACTACGGAAGTGAAAATGGGAAAACGAGTGCCGCAACCCCATCAATCAGCTGATCAGTGGGGGTGCTGGGAGTCGGACCCCCACCAATCTGATATTGATGGCCTATCCTAAGGATAGGCTTTTAATAAAAAAATGCCCGGAGAATCCCTTTAAGGAGTTAAGAATGTCACTGTAAAATATAACACCATTGCGGTAGTGTAATCATAGAATCTGATAGAAACACTAAAATAGATCTCAAAGCAATTAATAAGAAATAAGAGAGAGTGAAGCAAAGATTGTTCACTTCCCCGAGATGTCTTAAGATGAGAAATAAGAAGTTGGCCAGACGCTGAGAGGAGTACGTCCTTTCCCTTCACATCAAATGTATCAGATAGCTGTAAACTAGACTGCAGCATTGATTTCCAGTACTGGATCCTAAAATAGTAAACACATTTCAATTGATAGGACGTCTGGATAAAGAGGACTTTATATATTACAGGGAGACAGGGAGACAGCAGCATAAAACAACATAAATTCTTCTGAACCATAAAATGTGTCTGATTTAAAGGGAAACGACTGTAATATCATAATTTCTGAGACCACCCTGAAAGGTACCATATGTGATGTGCTGTTATATTAAAAGGGGACTTGCTGAGATTTAAAAAAAAAAAAATAATAATAATAATATATGTTTATATATATATATATATATATATATATATATATATATATATATACACTACCGTTCAAAAGTTTGGGGTCACCCAGACAATTTTGTGTTTTCCATGGAAGCTCACACTTCTATTTATCAAATGAGTTGCAAAATGACTAGAAAATATAGTCAAGACATTGACAAGGTTAGAAATAATGATTTTTATGTGAAATAATAATTTTCTCCTTCAAACTTTGCTTTCGTCTTGGAATGCTCCATTTGCAGCAATTACAGCATTGCAGACCTTTGGCATTCTAGCTGTTAATTTGCTGAGGTAATCGGGAGAAATTTCACCCCATGCTTCCAGAAGGCCCTCCCACAAGTTGGATTGGCTTGATGGGCACTTCTTGCGTACCATACGGTCAAGCTGCTCCCACAACAGCTCTATGGGGCTGAGATCTGGTGACTGCGCTGGCCACTCCATTACAGATAGAATACCAGCTGCCGGCTTCTTCCCTAAATAGTTCTTGCATAATTTGGAGGTGTGCTTTGGGTCATTGTCCTGTTGTAGCATGAAATTGGCTCCAATCAAGCGCTGTCCACAGGGTATGGCATGGCGTTGCAAAATGGAGTGATAGCCTTCCTTATTAAAAATCCCTTTTACCTTGTACAAATCTCCCACTTTACCAGCACCAAAGCAACCCCAGACCATCACATGACCTCCACCATGCTTGACAGATGGCGTCAGGCACTCTTCCAGCATCTTTTCAGTTGTTCTGCGTCTCACAAATGTTCTTCTGTGTGATCCAAACACCTCAAACTTCGATTCGTCTGTCCATAACACTTTTTTCCAATCTTCCTCTGTCCAATGTCTGTGTGCTTTTGCCCATATTAATCTTTTCCTTTTATTAGACAGATATGGCTTTTTCTTTGCCACTCTGCCCTGAAGGCCAGCATCCCGGAGTCGCCTCTTCACTGTAGACGTTGACACTGGCGTTTTGCGGGTACTATTTAATGAAGCTGCCAGTTGAGGACCTGTGAGGCGTCTATTTCTCAAACTAGAGACTCTAATGTACTTGTCTTGTTGCTCAGTTGTGCAGCGGGGCCTCCCACTTCTCTTTCTACTCTGGTTAGAGCCTGTGTGTGCTGTCCTCTGAAGGGAGTCGTACACACCGTTGTAGGAAATCTTCAGTTTCTTGGCAATTTCTCGCATGGAATAGCCTTCATTTCTAAGAACAAGAATAGACTGTCGAGTTTCACATGAAAGCTCTCTTTTTCTAGCCATTTTGAGAGTTTAATCAAACCCACAAATGTAATGCTCCAGATTCTCAACTAGCTCAAAGGAAGGTCAGTTTTATAGCTCTTCTAAACAGCAAAACTGTTTACAGCGGTGCTAACATAATTGCACAAGGGTTTTCAAGTGTTTACTTTTTTTTTTTAAATCAGATAATTTTTTATTGAAGTTTCAAAATTATATAGTACAAAACATTTCAAGTGTTTTCTAATCATCCATTAGCCTTCTAACACAGTTAGCAAACACAATGTACCATTAGAACACTGGAGTGATGGTTGCTGGAAATGGGCCTCTATACACCTATGTAGATATTGCATTAAAAACCAGACGTTTGCAGCTAGAATAGTCATTTAGCACATTAACAATGTATAGAGTGTATTTCTGATTAATTTAATGTTATCTTCATTGAAAAAAACTGTGCTTTTTTTTCAAAAATAAGGAATTTTCTAAGTGACCCTAAACTTTTGAACGGTAGTGTGTATATATATATAATATATATATATATATATATATATATATATATATATATATATATATATACATACAAAGAAAAGAAAATAGCTGTGTTCTGCCAATATGAGGAATGAGGGAGATATATTCCTTATCTGGGACCTCACAGATTTCATCAGAGGGGAACACAGAGAAGAGGGTCCATGAGTAAATCATACCGGATCCTCATCCTGGTACTGGTTCACAACTTCAGCCCATCGTCTTATTTGATAGGTGGAGGTCCTACCACTGGAAGCTCCACCTATCAATAGATTGTGGGACCCTTGTGCCCCATGGTGGCTCTCAGCCTGGCAGAACCCAGCCAAAAAGGGTAGGAGATCTGCAGAATGTTACGGCTGGGTTCCACTAAGCTTAATGGGGTTGTGGGGGCAAGGGACGTTTTTTCATACTGATGAGCTATCCACATGATAGGTAATCAGTATATGATCGGTGGGGGTCTGGCACCCATACCCTACACCGATCAGCTGTTCCGGCCGCCTCTGGCACTGGAAGTTGTACAGTGGTCGGTGCCAAAAGTATAGCGTTGCAGTTCTGCAGCATGGCCGCTATGCAGTGTACGGAACTATCTTTTTCCAGCACTGAACACTGCATACAGTGCATAACAACCAATGTCCGTTCGCAGCCGGAACAGTCGAACCCCCACTGATCATATACTGATAACCTATCCTGTGGATAGGTCATCTGTATGAATAAAAGTCCCATGCCCGGACAATCCCTTTGCATCGCGTTCATAGGACCCTTGTCCCTGATTGATTAAGGTCCCAGCAGTGGGACCTCCAACTTTAAGACATAAATGTCTCTAGTCGGAGCTTTCCTTTCAAGGGTTTGTTTCTTTCTTAACGCTAAAAAACTGTATTTATTCATCTGCGCCGTATGGTAATTAGGCACAAAGAGTCCTCCGGACTAGAAAGTGTCCTGCATCTTACTCTGTAAAGCTACCGATTCCCCCTTTTCCTCCCCGGTACACTTGCCTGACGTGTCTTCCAAGCTGCTGCATCATCGGCCGCTTTATCTAATTCCCACGCCTGTGCAGTGCAGTCTGAATACACATTAGGCAAGTGTACAGTGGAGGGAAAGGGGTGGCATTACAGAGTAAGATGCTGGACACTTTATGGTCCGAAGAACTCTCTGTGCCTAATTAACATATGACGCGCAGGTGAATAAATGTGATTTGGGAGGGGATGGAAACTGGCTTGGCCTAATAGGCATATAACTTTGGCAGCCTGGGGGCCTTCATTAGGCTCCCGGCTAATTTTTCAACCAATCTGCAATTCACGATCGTGTTGCGGGTCTACCGATGGGGAGGGGACTCCCTCTGTCTAACCCCCTAGATGCCGCAGTCGCTATTGACCACAGCATCTAAGGGGTTAATGGAGTAGCAGTACGCCAGGGTCTTCCCTGTGACCGCTTCTGTACAGTAACCGTGCGGTCACAAGGATATGCAGCGCCACTCAGCGCCAGCAGTTAGTTAATGCGACCACCTTTTAAAAATGGTGGCTCACGGTTAACTGCCTACCACTTCAACGTATAAAGTTGTTCAGCGGTAGGCAAGTGAAATAGGTTACATCAAAATCTGATCCTTGTTTTTTTTTGCAATATAAGAAGATAGAACATACCCTTTACAGAAAATTAGTAGCTTGAATCTTTTAAAGCCTACCTAACATTTCAGGTGACTTTTTAGAATAAGCTGTCATATGTATGTACTGTCCATGAGGAATAACACTATTTCTGGCAATTATATGACTTGTATTCTGCATCATTTGGCAGTTTTCCCCTCTGCAGGTTCCATCTCTAATTCTCAGTT
Organism: Rhinoderma darwinii; assembly: GCF_050947455.1. Taxonomy (NCBI): domain Eukaryota; kingdom Metazoa; phylum Chordata; class Amphibia; order Anura; family Rhinodermatidae; genus Rhinoderma; species Rhinoderma darwinii. The sequence goes on from NC_134690.1 coordinate 392,583,887, forward strand.
TTCTCTTTCTAGTGGGTGGAGCCTAACTGCTATCATGTCTTCTATATACTGCACACATAGAAGAGGACAATCCTGCTCTCCTATCTCTAGCTATCACATAGTATCTGAGAATCCAGCACTAGGTTGAGACAGTAAAATGTATCAGTAAGCTGCAGCACGTCTTTCTCTGTCTTTTTCACTCTGCTTAGTCCTCAAGCTCCCTCTTCCCTCTTCATAGCTTTCTATGAGCAGTGTGTCTGTGTCTTTCTGCAACTACTCCCTCCTCCTGCTCACCCTCTCCTCTCCATAGACTTTTATGAGCAGTGTCTGTGTCTTTCTCTCTTTGCTCCCTCCTTCCCTCTCCAAAGACTTCTATGGGTAGCAGCGTCTGTGTCTCTCTGTCTCTCTCTGCTCCCTCCTCCTGTTCCTTCCTTACCTCTCCATAGATTTCTATGGGCAGCGTTTGTGTTTCTCTCTCTCTGTTCCTGCTCCCTCTCCCCTCTCTATAGACTTCCATGGACAGCATCTGTGTGTGTGTCTCTCTCTCTCTCTGTTTCTGCTCACTCCTTCTCTCTCAATATACTTAGGTCTGCAGCAGTATCTGTGTCGTTTTCTCTCTGCTCCTGCATCCTCCTCCCCTTTCCATAAACTTCTATGGGCAGCATCTGTGTCTCTCTCACTGCTCCATCCTCTCGCTCCCCCTCCTCTCTCCATAGACTTCTAAGGTCAGTGTCTGTGTCTCTCTCTATGCTCCCTGTCCCCTCTCCATAAACCTCTATTGTCAGGCTGTAATAAGACACCCTCCCCCCACACATACACTTCCATTACTCTGTCTCCTCTGCTCTGTAACTAGAGATGGATTTTGCTTGACAATAGGAGTTGGGTTGAACAGCAAAATTGCAGGAAGGTAGACACCTAGTGGCAGTAACTTCACACAGAATTTGCATGGATAAAACACAACATTTTAACAGTAAGTACATTTCAAAGTTAATATAGAGGGGGTGCATAAGTAGGTATACAGTTTAAATAATAGGTAATAGAATAATAAGTAGGTATACAGTTTAAATAGTATTTTATAGAATAATAAAACAATTAAGTACAATCTCGTATATATGCTCACATTCACACCCTCACTAATTTACATATTGCTGTAATATAGTTTTTACACTTTGGCACAAAGTTTTTTATTGGCATTAATTTCTTGGCTGCTTCTTTTATGAACTGAATCATGTCATTAGCCGAGCTTGGTTTTCTTGAATATACCTTATCCTTGATAACTCTCCAAAAGAAAAAGTATATCGGGGTAAAGTCTGGTGATTGTGGTGGCCATTCAACCGGGCCTCGTCTACGTATCCACCTATTGGGTAATTTTTTTGTCAAGAAAATGACGCACCGCTAAAGCAAATTGAGGAGGGCTCTATCTTGCTCAAAATAGAAGTTTTCATTTTCATGCTCCAACTGCAATTGTGGTATTTACATTTTCTTGGCGGTCTGAGGTAACCCCTGTATTGTAGAAGATAGGTCCAATTACCCCTTTACATGAAAGGGCCGCCCAAGGTTCATTCAACTGTTCTTAAATTGTTGCAAAGGGTTTTCTGTTGAGTAATAATCACAGTTGTGCCTATTAACAACACCTGAAAGTTTGACTTTGGCTTCATCGGACCAAGTTATTTTTCTAATAATGCCGTCTTCTTGTGTTACTTCATTCAAAATTGCCTCACAAAATTGTAAACGCCGATCTGAATCATCCTCTAATAATCAATCGATTAATCTTGGCCGATACATTTTCAGCCCTGAACGCTGCATTAGACGACACAAAGATCTACAGGAAATGTCCTACTCTTTAGACGCTCTCTTTTTAGATTTTTTTGGGGCTTTGAGTAAATGTCAATGCCACTAACATTTCATTTTCATCAGTAATAACACTCACTGGTCGACCAGTTTTTGGTGCATTACAAATGGATCCAGTTCTGTCAAATTTGTCATGTATCCGGTACACCGATAGACTAGTTGGTGGGGGTGTTGCAAATTCTTCTTCCCGTTTCTGTTGAAACTTTTTAGCATTCTCTGTCTTCCAATATTGTTTGATTATCCACTTTCTTTGTTCCTCTGTTAAATTCCCAGCCATGCATAATAATCTGAATAATGGAATAGAAATTTTGAAGGCGATTTATCAAACAGTCTAAACACAAAAATGTCTTTGTTCCCCCTGGCAACCAATTACAGCACAGCTTCTACTTCTGCTCTTCAGAAATGAAATATTGTTTTTTACTGTTTGAAATATCTCCCCATGTAGAGATGTATACCTACCTATGCAACCCCCTGTATATCATGTAAACTATTAGATTAGCAAAAGATGTTTCAAAGGCTAGTGACCATTTCAGTTCAGCATATCTATGAAACCATTTGACTTAAAGGGTAACAAACATCTGACATGTTAGAAGTTTTGATTGGTGGGGTTTCGAGCACTGAGATCACCACCAATCGCTAAAACGATGCGGCAGAAGCGCTCGTGTGAGCCCTGAGCCGCTTTGTTTCAGTTCGGCCCTTTTTCGGAGAGCCGATATAGCGGTGTACAGGCCCTGTTCACGCTGAGTTTTGTTGCCGCGTCCGAAAAAAATATGCTTGCGGGAAAAAAGAAGCAACAGGCCCTATCTTGAGGCGTTTTCCGCCTCAAAAACCCAATTGAAATCAATGGGAGACCGAAATAAACGCTTTTTTGACGCGTTTTTTCCCTTTGTCTGTTGAAGAAATAGGTAAATAAAACCACCTAAATGCGGCAAAAAAACGCGTGTGGTGCAAAACCACTTAAAAAAAATCCGGAGCTGATTTTTCCAGGCAGAATTTTCTGCCTGCCAAAAACTCTGTGTGAACATACCCTAACATGTCAGAAGTTTGTTAAACGTTTAGTTCCGCTTTACATTTTTTATTTGCCCTTTCTTTTCACCTTTTTTTTGTACATATTCTCTAATAATTCCATGCACTACAGCGCACACTTTTCTGGCCAGGAGCTATAGCAGTGTTTATTCTGAGCTTGTTCATCAACAGAATGCCAGATCTACAGTAAAGACTGACATGCAGGAGAAGCAGGAGGAAAGAGAAAGCAGGGGCATCTAGTAATTCGGAAATATAGGCCATTAGGAGTCAATAAGTTGATAGCTTAGTGACAACCCGATGGGCACAGTAATGCCCTCCTCGGGTTGTCACCTATCTTTTGTAACCCATGAGAAGGTCAAGATAATTTAGAAATCGACACATAGATTAGTAGGTCTTCACATAAGAGGAATAAGAACCTCCATTATGTAGACATGACTGAAAAAAGGCAGGAGTTGGTTGATAACTTATAAGACTTTTTAAAATGCTAGACCCACTGAGATGATCATTAAGATGTTGTTATTATTATAGGTTCCCTATTTGTACATAAACGTTATATAATTGCTAATTTTTTAATAAATTAGTTTTTAATAGTATTACAAAATTCCTTTAATTTAATACTGTCATCAATAGGAATTGATAAGTGGTGGAATATCAAATATTCTGGATCATCGGATGGTCATGTAAAAGTATAAAAAAAAACTCACCTCTTGCACACGACCGAGTTCGGGCCGTGAAAAACGGTCCGTGCGTCGGCAGGATTTCATGGCCCGACCACGGTGCAGGTGAACTGGACTCCTAGCATCATAGACATTTTATGATACTAGGAGTCTCTGCCTCCCCACGGGACTGCTGTTCTGTAGTGAACAAAATGATACAGTACAGAACAGCAGTTCCGTGTGGAGTCAGGGACTCCTAGTTGTCACGATGCAGGGTGTGGATCCAGTGGGCCGTACCATGGAGCGGGATGGCAGCTGGCCAACAGGTATAGTACAGAGTCTATAGTCCAGAAAGGGTACCTGAGGCAATGTAGACAGTAGCATGGCAGGCTCGGCTAGGACCAGGCAGCAGGTAGACGTCAGGCATGGAGTAGCGGAACAGGCGTTGAATACAGCACAACACGACAACAGCTCAGCACGGCACTAGACCTGGATAGCACGGGATACAGGAACAGGGAACACTTGGGAACTGGACCACACTAGGAGACCATTTGCAAGACAAACTTTGTGTAATGAACAAAGCTCAGGCAATGAACAAGAGGGCAGAGCCCTTTTTATAGTCCAGTGGCATTCTGGGCTAGATTGCAGATTTCCTGCAATTATGCACGCACTGGACCTTTAAGACCATGCACGTGCGGGCGCACGCGCCCTCCGGGAGATAGTCTTGATACCAGGAAGTAAGTGCCGGAACCTCACTGGGAAACGACGCCGCAGAGAACACAGACGCCCATGGCCACGGCCGTCAAGGGGTAAGTCAGTACGACGGGCCGTGGCCATAGACGTTACAGTATCCCCCCTCTTATGCCCCCTCTTCTTGGGACCAGAGCGGGAGAGAAACTTCCTCACGAGGACAGGGGCATCGATGTTCTCCTCTGGCTCTCAAGACCTCTCTTCTGGACTGAACACCCTCCAATCCACTATATAAAACGTCCTTCCTCCCACCTTCTTGGTGGCCAGAATATCCCTTACTTCAAAAGTCCCTGATGAGCCGCCACTGCGGAGGGGCCACTGCGGAACCAGGAGTCCTGGAGTAGCGATTCAGGACCACGGGCTTCAGCAAGGAGACATGGAAGGAGTTAGGGATCTTGAGGGTAGGAGGCAGCCGCAGCTTGTAAGACACCGGGTTAATCTGTAGCAGGATTTCGAAGGGTCAGAGGAACCTAGGGGCAAATTTGCAGGACGGCACCCTCAGCCGGATATTCTTCGAAGACAACCAGACCCTCGTACCTGGAAGAAACTAAGGGGTCTTCTTGTATCTGCCTTTCTCTTCATGCCGTCCACCGCCAGCAGAATGGACGATCGGGTCTGTTGCCATATTTGTAGAAAGTCCCTGAAGGAAGAGTCAGCTGCAGGTACCTGGGACATAGTAGAGACAGGAAGAGGTATTCGAGGGTGTTGGCCGTAGATGATGAAGAACGGACTGGAGGTGGTGGACTCACTAGTGTGGTTATTGTAGGAGAACAGAAGGCAGACCAGTCAAGGGAACAAAATGAGCCATTTTAGAAAATCGATCCACCACCGCCCAGATCGCGCTGCAACCCGCAGAGAGAGGGAGATCCGTGACAAAGTCCATTGCAACATGCTGCCAGGGAGCAATGGGCACAGGCAGCGGTTGGAGCAGACCAGCTGGTCTGGTGTGGGCAACTTTATTTGCTGTGCATACCGTAAATGAGGAGACAAAGTCTATGATGTCTTTGGGCAGCGTGGGCCATCAGAACTGGTGGGCGATTAGATCTTGGGTCTTACGAACACCCACGTGACCTGCCAGCGTGGAACTGTGACCCCAAAGGATTCTTCCTCTGTCTGCCAGACGCACAAAAGTCCTTCCCGGAGGAATGTCTCTAACTTGCAGTGGGTTTACAGAGAAGATGCAGGAAGGATCAATGATATTTTGTGGGGACTCCACAGTATCCTCTGTTTCAAATGAACTAGACAAGGCATCGGCCCTCACATTATTGACGGTAGTGGAGTTCTAACCGGAACCGAGCAAAGAACAACGACCACCTGGCTTTGACGAGGATTTAACTGCTGGGCCGTCTGTAGGTAGGTCAGGTTCTTGTGATCCGTGAAGGCCAGGATAGGATGGACTGCACCTTCCAGTAGGTGTCTCCACTCCTGCTGAGCCAGCTTGATGGCCAGTAACTCCCGATCCCCAATCGAGTAGTTGCGCTCTGCGGAAGAAAAGAGCTTAGAATAGCAGCCACACACCACAGTCTTGCCCTTTGAACCTTTCTGGAACAACAGTGCACCAGCACTGACAGAGGAAGCATCCATCTCTAACGAAAACTGTAGGGATACATCAGGGTGGTGAAGAATAGAGGCTGACGTAAACGCTTTTTTTAAGGATTCAAATGCGGCTTCTGCCTCCGGAGTCCACACTTTGGTGTTCATACCCTTTTTAGTGAGGGTAGAGATGGGAGCTGTCAAAGATGAGAAGTTGGGAATGGACAGCCAGTAGAAGTTGGCGAATCCTAGGAAGCGTTGTATGGCCCTTAAGCCTTGAGGGCGTGGCCACTCCAGGACAAGCTTTACCTTCTCAGGGTCCATCTTGAGACCCTGATCGGAGATGATGTATCCCAGGAAGGGAAGAGACTTTTTTTCAAACACACACTTCTTAAAGATGATTCTTGCATAAAGATGATTCTCTCTTAAATGAAGCAACACCTGGCGGACATGACTCTGATGAGTTACTGGATCATTGAGACATTTGGGGCCCCACTGGAGAACCAATCCAGAATTCCAGTCCAGGACTGGGGCGTGTAGACGGAGCCAAGGCAAACCCAGCAGCACGGGGTTGACAGCCTTGGACAGGACAAACAGGGAGATGAGCTCCGAATGAAGAGCTCCCACTTGAAGTCTTAATGGCTTGGTCACAGACAAAACTGGTGCAGGCAATGGCAGTCCATCTACCGAGGCAACGATCAACGGCCAGTTGACAGCAGGACAGTGATTAACTGAAGAAGATTCACAAGGTCTTGGCAGATGAAATTGGCTGCAGAGCCAGAATCCAGGTAGGCAGAGACCGGATGGGGCCTCTCGCCAGCAATGATGGTCACAGGAATAAACAGTTTGGAGGAGAGTTCTCGACTAAATGCAGTAGAGCCCAGGGTTGTCTCTCTAACCAAATTTAGGTGCTGGGGTTTGTTGGCTTCTGAGGACACAGACACACGATATGGCCAGCGAGGCCGCAATATAAACAGAGTCCAGAGGTGCCCCTGCACTGTTTCTCGTGGATGGACAATTTTAGCCGATCCACTTGCATCGGAACCTCGGGCAAAGCAGTGGAAGGAGGCAAGAGGGGTTGCTGGAAGTTGGGTGCCAGTCTAGGAAGCTGTCTCTCCTGACGAACCTCATGAGATCTCTCCCTCAGCCTTATGTCCACCCGAGTGGCAAGCAGAATCCGGTCGTCCAAGGCAGGTGGCAGATCTCGAGCAGCAAGTTTGTCCTTGATCTCTTGCGATAGACCATGCCAAAGGATGCCACCAAGGCCTCATTGTTCCAGGACAGTTCTCCTGCCAGGGTTCGGAACTGCATGGTGTATTCGCACACGGAGGTGTCCTCCTGGCGAAGGTTAAAGATAGCAGTGGCCCATGCCAGGGCCTTTCCGGCAAGTAGAGACACGATGAAGGCGATCTTGGTTCCGTCCGACGGAAATGCTCGGGCGTGCAGGGTAAAATGGATATAACATTGGTTCAGAAATCCCCGGCACGTACTTGCGTCTCCATAGAACCGAGAAGGTAATGGCAGCGAGAAACGATGATCCGAACCGAAACTGCCAGGAGGTGTAGCAGGAAGGTCTATCTGAGGAGCTTGCATAGAGGCAGGAAGGGAAGCAGCTAGCGTCCCTAGCTGCTGCGCCATGGAGTCCACTGCCACAAGGAGTTTTTCCTGTCTTGCTCGTAGATCCTGCAAGTCCGCCTGCATGGCTTGGGAGGGTGACATGCCCTTGAATTGACCAGTGGGGTCCATGGCCTTAGCGTACTGTCATGATGGGTGTGGACCCACTGGGCCGTACCGTGGAGCAGGGTGGCAGCTGGCCAACAGGTATAGTACAGAGTCTATAGTCCAGAAAGGGTACCTGAGGCAATGTAGACAGTAGCAAGGCAGGCTCGGCTGGTAGCAGGCAAACGTCAGGCGTGGAGTAGCGGAACAGGCGTTGAATACAGCACAACACGACAACAGCTCAGCACAACACTAGACCAGAATAGCACAGGATACAGGAACAGGGAACACTTGGAAACTGGAAGACACTAGGAGACCATTTGCAAGACAAGCTTTGGGTAACAAACAACGCTGAGGCAAAGAACAAGAGGGCAGAGCCCTTTTTATAGTCCAGTGGCATTCTGGGCTAGATTGCAGACTTCCTGCAATTATGCGCGCGCTGGCCCTTTAAGACCGTGCAGGCGCGCACGCCCTCCGGAAGACAGTCTCGATACCAGGAAGTGAGTGCCGGCGCCTCACTGGGGGACGACACTGCAGATAATAATGATGTCCATGGCCATGGCCGTCGAGGGGTAAGTCAGAACGATGGGCCTTGGCCATAGACGTTACACTAGTATCATAAAATGTCTATGATGGCAGGATTCCTGTTCACCTGAACCGCGGTCGGGCTGGGAAATCCTGCCAACACACGGACCGTTTTTCACGGCCCCAACTCAGCCATGTGCAAGAGGTGTGTGTTTAAAGAACCCTCAGGAAAAAAAAGTTAAATTTTAAAATAAAATCTTCTACAATAACTTTTTTTAATCCGAGCAGAGGAATTCCCCAATTGATTCATAGCTCTCTTTTGCTTCCGGTCTTGTAAAATCCCACATTATATTGCAATTCAATGCAGAAAATAAGTGCCGGATTGTCAGACTTTCTGGATTATCGGATGCCGGTTTAGAGGAATTTGACTGTATATTTATCATATTTATTCATTTTAGTATTTTTTAATTGCCTCTTGATTAAATGAAAGATTATCTGGACTAGTTGACAATAATTTTATAAGCACAAATGTTTTTGAATATTTTATGTACGAGTGTTAAATAAAAATGAAAAGTATTTTTTGTTTTATAATACTTAAATATTGTTTTTTTCTAAATTTTAAACCATCTAATAATATAAAAAGGACATTCTTTCTAAGTTTTTCTGTCTCTGAAGTTTGGGCACCTTGATACGACCCTGACCTTGTTCAGATACATTATTAGCACAACAATAATAGCTTACCGGTGGCGAGCTCCTCAGCTTCTTTTTTGGAACAAACATGTTTCCATTTTATGAAGCATGTGTTGTGTTTTTTTTGTAACAAAGATTTATTGTGGACGGTGCAAGAAAAATCCCACTACCCATTTATCTTTTGTTGCCCACATTTCTCTCCTACAGAGCTCCATGGCAGTGATGCAGCACCGGATATTTCTCTAGACCTCTATCTTTTTATCTTATTGGGAGTGCAATAAAACTAGTTGTAGTGTTTTTGACCTTCCCTGCCATGAGTTGCCTCGTCACTTGCTCTGCATTTGTTTCTTATGTCCATCCAGGGTTTCGATGATTGCCGTTTCAGTGCATAAAGCAATCTGTCTACTATGTATCATGCTCCTGGAATATGTACTATAATGAAAGTTTTTCTTTTAATTCGTTATCAAGAATTGCAAAAATGGTGTCCATAGCCAGTGGTGACATAGAAGAGAGGGGGCACCATAGCAAAGATTAAAATGGACCCTCATAATGACACATGGTTTTGCCACCCAGGACAAAAGGACCTGATGTTTATTTTCTACCTTAACACCCTTTCCATGACCCTTCGATCAATTCTAACCCCCGTGATTGCTAACGATGCCGTTTTTCTGAAGGGCTCCATAGAGGGGGTCGAGCAACCAGAGCTAGGCCCCCTCTCCCCAAAGGCCCCATAGCAGCCACATGGTCTGCCTCTATGTTATATATCTCTTTGCCATATACCTAACAATAATTTGGAAAGAGGCCAACTGGGATCGGCAAATCAAAACAATAATCACGTTCCTATGGTGACATATTGATTCCTTCAATTTAGTAAATACCTGTTCCGTTACATCCTCATAAATACATTTTCTGGGTGCTAGTTGTTATCATGATAGACATAGCATTTGATAACAAGTGAACAAAAATATAATGTAGTAAAGTTAACATAATTAAATGGGTTGTCCTTCTTTAACAATCCTTTTTTTTAGAAAATACCTAGGAAAAAAAAAAAGAAGTGATCGCAGGATGCCCTACTAGCGATCAGCTGTAATCTGTAGGGGAACCCGGAAACAAGTGTTCAATTTCCTTACAGCACCACCACAGGGGAAAACAAGCATTACATGTTGCCCATTAGAAATCAATAGGCTGCCAATGTAGTACAAGGATGTGCTGGGTCCTCCAGAGACAGAGACACTCTTAGGCTAATAGGAGATCCTGATGGAGGGACTCCCCTAAATCAGAATGCCGTAATAGCCGTAAAATGGAAAAACCAGAGAAAACCATTCTAATCATAGCAAAATATCTTTACATGTACTGATATGAAGAGTGTAGGATAATTACATATACTGTATGGCTACCGACAAAGCTTTTCTGGTAGCTCTCCATAGATTGTAGTTATAGATGCAGCATTGCTAACTGGTGATAATCAATTCCACGCATGCCAGAATTTCCCTATTATCGGCAGTAGAAATAGTACTGTTCATCATGATCCTCCTGGTGTATAAATAGAATACCAGAACTGGTTCTGCTTTTTTAACATTTAGGCAGGGGGATGTAACTCGACTTATTGTACAAAGTAATAAAGACCCTTAGTCCTTATGTACACAGCAAAGCTGCATGCACGAGATGGTACGGAGGCTGTACTATAGAGCCGTGGGCACTCCATGAGCCGCCATATGGTGTCTCCATACACCACCGTATTCATGGTGATCAACAATTTTAACACTTGTTATCCTCTGTGTCTCACTTCTCCCCCCTGATTGGCTTGTGGGGGGGGGGGGGCATGTATTAGTTTTCATTACACCCATTAGGCAAGGTTTATACTTCGTTTGGGCACTATATTTGGTAGAAACGTTTATTGACATAGAACCGGCCAAATTTCTAAAAATCCGCACTAGTTAGGCTACATTTAGACTAGTGTCGACCAGCTCGGATGTGAAAAACTAAAGTTTTTCACGTCCGAGGTGCACCCATGCGGGACGCGTTGTCACGGACTAGAGTCTACAGAGGGATGCGTGGCACACAGTAAAATAGGACATGTCCTATTTTTTCACGGACCCTTCACACGCGACGTTGAAACAACGGTCGTGTGAACAGCCCCATTGAAATACATGAGTCCGTGTGACGGCCGTCACACAGACGTAATACACGCTCGTTTGAATGAGCCCTAAGACGTATACGTCGGGAGAATTTTCTGGCATATTGGCCGAAAGCAGTGCACAAAGTCGTGTGAACCCAGCCTTGCTTCAGCTTTCATAGAGTATTGAATAGACAGGTTAAATTTAATTCACTTAATTTCTTATGTTTTTTTTTATGTATGTGTGGGTTGTTCAAAAACAAAATCAAAAATTCTAAGTATGTCATATGTTTAATCCTTCTAATGAGCTTTTATTAATGGTGATTAAAGTTAAGAATTTTTTTCTTAATATTTCCTCAAAGTGTACAAGTCTCATATTCTACCAGTAAACTAAAGTATTTAAGAATTTCCTGGACATAAAATATGCATCTAAAATGCAATAAAAACGTCACCCGTTATGAAATAAGAGAATCTAAAATTTTAAGAGTAGCCATTTTTCTTTCACTTACATTTTTAAAACAATGAGGCAGAACAGTAACAAACCATAAAATATTATCAGGGTAACATTTCCAGAAAATGCATTCTTTTTTTTTTATAATGGAAAACGGAGGCAGACCTACTCTGACATATACTGTTCCCGCTTTGACTCAAATTATCGTAATTATTAAAAAATGATGTCAATATATAAGTTTAAGTTAAATAATTCAGTTACAAAAAGCATTAAATGAAATAAACTGGAACTAGTCAGCAAATAGGTAAACAAAAACAAATACATTATTTGAGAATATATTATATATACATTGTACATTTACATGTACATTTTATGGGGGAATATTTTTTATAATATTTTTTCATTTTATTATATATATAATTTTTTTACTTTAAATATATTTTTAAATACATTTTCTACCTTATTTGAAATATATATATTTTTTATTTTTAGTATATACATTTTTTTATTATTTTAAATATATTTATTATAAATCTATATATATATTTTTTTTATTATATGTATTTAATTTTTTCTGTTTTTAATATATTTTTCAATACATTTTCTACTTTATTTTTATTATATATATTTTTTATATTTGTGTGTATGTGTGCGTGTATGTGTGTGTGTGTGTATATATATATATTTTTTTTTTTTATTAATTCATTTTTAAACAATTTTTTCTGTATTTCCTGATTTCTCTTCTTTCATAATTTCAACATCTGTTAATAAAGTCATTATGGCAATAACATAATTCTACCCATAGAAAAGCATTTTGTTAAACAATAAAAATATCTTCAGAGGATTATACTCGGAACATTATTAAAATTAAAGGGAGAGAAAAAAAATTCCCTCTCCTGCTGCTGTCAGCTCCCTAGACTGTACTTAACATTGGGCCAAATTTACATTTTTATAACTAGAGCCCTATAGGACCCTAAATCAGAACTATATTATGGTAGCTTTCATTTGGCTATAATATGAATCAACGTCTTATCTTTAGTGATTATAGTTTATCAACTTTCTGCAGCAAAAGTAAAACCTATTAGTAAAAAAAGAAAAAAAAGGAAAAAAAGAAATTGCCTTTGTAGAAGCAGATGGTTTTCGTGTATTAGGTTTTATCATTTGTTTAAGGGCTTAAAATAAACATTATTTATAAGATCACTTGCGTTTAGATGTTACTTAATGAGGACTATGCATCATTGATTTGACTACTAGAAGAGGTCATTTAATACCGGCCCGTTAACAAGCAGTAATCTGCTGCAGAGCATAAGCCACTTTGTTTAAAATTATCCACTCCGAGCTGATCAACGACAATAATTGTTATGTTCCAATCATTGTCAAAACTTCCTAATTACTCTGAAGGTCATCAAAATATAGAATTTGTTTTTAACACAAGATTACCGGGCTATCAAATGATAAACTAAAGATTAATTTCTGAGTCCTAATTCCATTATATATTCAGTATCGAACCCCTCTCCAAATACCACCACGTTCTTATTTTTACATTTCCTGGACTATTACATAATCATTTATTGTTTTACATATGTATAGCTGCTAGCTAAAAAAACAAAAACATAAAACAAAAACAACCACACTCGTCCGCCCTTCCAAAAAACAAAACAGAAGGTCCTTGACTGTGGGAAGGTGAGTTGACAAGGCCAGTTTCAGACAAGATTCTGAAGATATTTTAGGATATGCCCTGGTGTGCAACATAGAAGCTTATTATAATGTGAGGGTCCGGCATCTGTATATCACAACTAGTGTAGGAGGCAAATAATAGTAGTGAGAAAAAAAATGTTTTTGAGACATACAGTACAATTATCAGCTTTGCTTGTTTCGAGACCGGGTTATCTTGAGCCCAACATAGGAAACAATTCTGAGGGCTGATATCTGTGAAAGTTTTTTGTTTGTTTTTTTACACACAAAGTTTTTGCTTTTAAAAAATTTTTTTTATTTAGTGTGTGAAAAGTAGTCAAAACTTTTATTAGAATTTATATATTCCAGGCACAATAATTGAGAGTCCTTAGTATTATCAATAATGTATAAATTACTGGATTGAAAGAGGAGGAGGATTTTCTGAGTCTTTTTAGAGTATGTTCATACTGAAAGTTGTGGCTGCTTTTCTCAGCCTGTGAGAGGTTCAGCTTGTTTGTCTGCCTGTGTTTAACCCTGTACAAGAACAGTTTCCCTACACTGTGCTCCCGCTTTGATGCCAGGTTAAAAAAGGGCAGGGTACGGATTCTTGAGTTATTAGCTGTATTATATTTGAGTAATACAAAAATAGTGACACGAGATGAAAATGGAGGCTGTTCAGGGAGGGGAAGGTAAAAAATGGCTGAACAGGAGGGGGAGGGTAACAAAAAATGTTAAGTACAGTGCTTGGGAGACAAGGTGTTAGAGCGTGGCCCGTATACCAGGAGAAAAGCTGTGGGTATATTCGTATCATGGATATGACACACAGACCTCTCTATGCCACTATAACTAGCATGGCCTGCGGTTTGGTTAAATTTGAGAAAATTAAATATAACAAATTTAAAGGCACTTTCAGGTGGTTATGTTCAGTTCTTCACAGTTGGCAAGATTGATGAATATAGAGTAACAGTCAGTCTCCTATGAATTAGAGTAGAAATAGTATTGTACAAGAGGCAGTAAAGAGATCTTATAATAGTTCCAAGTATAATATGTTATTATGAACCTAAAAAAATCCACGTGATGACGTCCAGGCCAGACTAGGTTTTGAAAGGCCTTACTACCCCTTGACATTCCATATGTATACGGCACCATTTTAGTCATTCTCTACTGTCTTTCATGAATAGATCTGGTCTTCATTTCCTAACAGAGCTAATGGTCTATTAGAACCAGCATCACGTAACTGTTTCGTAGAAGGAAACTCAAGTAACTTCAAAATCTGCTGGATACTGAAGCTGGGTGTCAGGAAAACACTGGTTCCCTTAAGGTTACCATGACTATGGTTCTGGCTTCTTGGCGTGTCTGTTTTACATTGAGCCTATATTTTGTCTGTCTTTCTGCCTGCAGGTGTAGAGTTAGTATTTATACCCAGCCTCCTCCACCTGTCAGTGCTTGTTAATTTTCCTGTCTTCTGGTATCTGATCAAGCTTCCTACATTTCCTGCACTCCTGACTTCTGGACTTTTAGAAACTGACCTCAGCTTGTCTCTCGTTAATCCCTTGTTTGCTGATTTTGAATTATCTGCTCCTGGACGGTTTTGACGCTTGTTATTCCTGATATCCGCTTGCCTTCTGATTTGGCCTTCCTGTTTATACCCTGGCTGTCTGGTTTCCTGCTCAGGTTAGTCTAGATTGCACCTCCTATCCTAAACTGAACTCTGCTAAGACAACCTGGGTCCTAAGCAGCAAAGTCCATCCCACATTGCGGTCAGCGCTGGTGAACACCTTAGGGTCGCCTTAGACACTGTTGATCAGAGTTGTGACAAATTCAAGGTTGCGGTTGTATGTGCACGCTCTCTCCCGACACTTTCCAGCAGACTTTGGGGAATCGCTCGAATTGCAATTCCACAACACTGGCCATATATAGTACATCTAATTTAGCTGATCCCGCTGATTTCAGTAGGATTGGCCAAATCTGAGGGCATCCTAACAGTCCCAAGATGGCAGAAATCTGGGAAAAGAAGAAGTTGGATTTTAAAATGACCGATAATCTCTTTTCCCGGTAGATATGCCACCATCAGAGGTTTATTGCGGAGTGTGCATGTTTATGGGAAGATTGTGGAAGCTCTTGGCCAAACAAGCTATCTAATGTGTATGGCCAGCTTTAGGGTAGGTTATGAAGATGTCATCTAAAAACATGCAGTAAAATAATCAGCTATTATCAATCCATCCATGGCCATCTTTGTCTATATTAGGAACACTTATGATGAGGTTGACAAGCAGTCTCCAAGAGCAGTAATTGACTATCTGCCATAGTTGAAGGTCTGGTTGACCTTTCATAGCGACAACGGGCGTGTAGAATCTGCTGATGATGTAGTTACGTCCCACTTTTTAGTATAAATCATTTTTGTTCCTACTGTGGTCCAGGCACCATAACTGGCACGCACAAAAAAAGGCAATTAATAGTTCTCCTTTAGATTCTGATTTGTAAGGGTTGAGCGCCTTTGCTGATATAAACTTCCTTCACAAAGACTTGAGACTGTTAATCAAGAGATTGCAAGAACCGTGACATCTGTACGTCTTTTCAAAAATGTCAAAAACCAGTAGATATATGCCCGCCACGACTCAACCGGACACCGGCAGCAGAATCAAAACGTCCATATTGAGAACTCATAGTCATACGAAGGATATTATAATAGTATTAAAAGATAAACAACGCATAGATATGGAACTCTGATATTTTCCTACCGGGATTCATTTAGGTGGCCTTATTATTTAATATGTATTATATAAATGACATTGAAGAGACAATTGTGAGTAATGTTTCAATTTGTGTAGATGATAGTAAATTATGTGTCAGGGTAAATACAGGGGAGGATGTAAATTGATTATAGAAGGACATCCACTGTCTGGCAAATTGAGCAAACTACGGCACAGATGAATTTCACTGTAGATAAATGGTCTGCACGGCACTTGGGTTGGAAAATTCTTAAGCAGAATATTACCTAATTTGGATTGAAATAAATAGCTATTCCGAGGAAAGGGACCTTGGGATTTCATAGATAATAAACTGAAAATGTCTCGTTGACACAGATCAAGTCATCTGGGCCTACTGAATATCCTTAAATACCAAGCAGAAATATTTGTTTTACTCCCTTCAACAGATTATGGGTTGGCTGATAGGATGTAATATATAAACTGTACATTCTCAAAAAATGTATTATATCAGATGGCAGTACAGCAGAATATCAGGTTCATATTACCATCTGTATATTTAACACCAAAATGGGAACCTTACTTTCCATCTGCCTCATTTTCTACTGACTGTTTTTTATCAAGAAGATGGGCAGTGGGGTGGAATAACACATTACTGCAGCATCAGACTACACATAGGGTTTGTTTGTAGTCTGTTACCATGGAAACACATTGGTCTACATAAGAGCGATATACACAAAATGATGATGATAACATTTTTAATCTAGACTAACTTTTTTACTTTCAATGCTTTGAAAAAGTGCAAATAAAGGTAAAAATTGGCTGCTACAGTGCACAAACCCAAGGTGTTTATATGTATGGGTATCAAAGATAGCTTAGGGTTTTCCGTTTAAGTATACTATTTTGAAATTCTAGAAAATAATTGACTGTGTTTTCTTTAAATTAGGACAGTCCCTATATTGAACCTAGCCCAGGGATCAGCTGTCACTTGCCATACATTTCTCCAGCAGTGGTTGATACAGGGTAAATAAAGTATTACATGTCAACCACATAATATCTGGAGTGGCCCGGGCCTGCCAGAGCCACTTTGGCTCATTGACGGGGTTCCCAAGCAGTGCACACCCTTCTGTAATATTGATATGCCGTAATATGGCATATTCACAGGGGTTGCCTTAATTAGACAACCAATATAAGTGCCGCACATATATATAACTATTGGTCAAACCTGTCGAAATACAAAGAATCCATCCTTAAAGGGTGATTCCCATCTAAAGCCTTTATTTTTTTTTCATTGGTTTCAATAAACATTAAAATCTAAGTCTACTCATGCCATCCGATCCAATATATTTCCCCAGAAGCGTTTATTTCCATGTAGCACGTTCATTTGAGCGAGAGCAAATGTGGGCGGTACTTGCTTAATGTCAATCAAACTTTGTTGCCTTCTCTGTGCGCACTCCCGATGCTGCTAGATACACTATAGTACTGTACTAGCAGTCACGGGAGAAAACCTTGTTGACCCCTCGTCTCAACCAGGCATGATAAGCATGGTTGAGACGATCCCACGTTGTCTTCCTCACAATCTTTGTCCCCACACAGTTTAATCCCACTAGTTATCCACCATTTCAACTGCCCTCTACACTCCCCCTTCTCCGTGCGGTCTGCTGTGCTTGTGCACTGTTTTCCCTTTCTTCTACTGTAGAGGATGGGCGGGGTGTCGGGAGCGTGCCTGCTGGCGTATGGGCAGTGACTCCTAGCTCGGCCAACTCTCTGCTACGGCTCTAGGGTCTTCTGCAGCACTACCTTGCATCAAAAAAAATTCTCTCCTGTTGGGAAATGATTGTGAGGAGTCTTGGTCAAGCAGGTGTCTCCAAGTTATATTGAGAGGATGTCTCAGAGATTACATGACAACAGACTCAGTAAATTTCAAGCAGATTTTCCAGTTATTTGCCCAAGAATTAGGGTGATCTCTGGTTCTTTCTTTCACTTATTATGGTCCTCCCCTGTCCTTAAAGCGATAGACATACAGTACATATAAACAACTTGGGTTTGGAGGTTAAGGACTGTGCGCACTTGAGTAGCCAATTTTTGCCTCTTTATCTGCAATTTCCAAAACATAAAAAATGGGAGCAAATCCATAAATTTCTCCATAATGTCACAATATCGGATAACCCCAAGGTTGGTCTCCTGTTTATTGATCCGGAGTCATTTCATTCTCTGGCTGACCGAATATTCCTCTGTGAGACATTATACCATACTAGAAAAATGGCGGCTACTACTCTCTCTGCCCTTAGTTACTGAATACATTAAATGAATCATAATCTAAGCCTAAAGAATCGGACCTTCAAGCATAGGAAAAAAGAAGTTAAATTTCTTAAGCTTTAAGACAGATGGCTACACTTCCCTGCTACCATCTCGTCCCGATACCCATTATTTCCACAGTTGATGACTTTTACGTTTCTATGGGGTCCCAATGTCCTCCCATACTGAACGAGTCATTCTCCATTGGACCCCATAGTCTACATAACTGGGTTTCTTATGCCTGTAAATTCCTGGACCCTGATGGATTGCACGTTATGAGCATAATACACTACACATGACTTTGTAGTTTTTTATATATATATATATATATATATATATATATACATATACACACACCGGTATTGTATTCGATAAGTGTTTTGTCCCTGGATAAACGGGATGAGATACTCGCTGACAGAATTGTCAAGTACTAGTTTGTTACACGTCTTTCCATAGGGCTGATTGTCTTTATCACCTTTGTCCATGTGACATAGATCGATGTTATCAAGCTTCATGTATTTTTGTACCAATGTCTTGCAGATCTGTAACTTTTTTTAAAATTACAAAAATACGTTGTTTTCTTGTTTAATATTCTAGAAACTTTATTGTGGATTTAACAATTATTTCTTTTCTCAAGATTCAAAAAAGATGGCGTGGATATTACGTCCGGAAATATATTCACAATTACTATGTGCTGAGGAAGTATTTGGAAGGTGTTGCCATCAAAAATAACTTTGTAAGGTAAGAATATAAATCCTAATGCATACTGATGTGGATATTAGGTTCATTTTACTTGAGTCTGTACATGAAACTTTAGCTGTTCACATCACGTTTGGGCCAAACGTCCGACATATTCCTTTGTATCAGGTTTGCTAATTCATATATTCATGGACTGTCTGCGCTCCCTGCGGCACCTGGTCAATGTAGGGAGGTAGTTGTCACCTTTCCTATCATGTCCGTTTTAATCTATACTTGCATTGCCCATAAAATAATAATGCTGGAGAATTATTATTAGAATTCTACATTGTCCCAATCCTCTGTTATTCCTCCTGATAATGTATCAATAAATTGATGACTGGGCATTGCCATTCCCCTTGTCATTAGGGTGTGTCGCTACACATTCTAAAGCTCTTCGCACCTCTTTAAGTGGCACTAATATATTGGCATTATGCTGTAATACTGTGAAAACTACGCTAGTATTATGTCTGGCCTGGACTGATGATTCAGCTGACAGCGGCTCCTCTGTGTGTGGATCAATACACAATATTACCCTAATACCGATCAATCGGTATAAAGGTTTTTGGGCATTTTTGTTTCAGTTTTTATTTTTTTTGGTTAATTTTTACAGTGTTCACCGTGCGGGATAAATAACATGATCATTTTAATTTAATAGTGCTGGTCGGTGCAGATGCGGCAATACTAATAATATGTTTTAGGCAGGGCCTAATAGACTCAAGTGCATGGCAGACCTTGGGGCCTCTGTATGGCCCACAGGCTGCAATTGCAACCCATCTGCACCCCGCCATCGCATTCCGGGGTCTCTGATCTGCTTACATAGGGAACCGTCACACTCTGTAAAACCAGTTCGGAACCGCGATTGCTATTGACCATGGCATCTAGACGTTCATTGGTTGTTCTTTACTGTGTGATCCTATGGGCACCGTATGCCACTTTATGTCTGTACAGCTGCTTGTGTTGCAGCCTTCCATTAGGGGAATACGTTGAGAAATCGTCCCAACATGTAACTCCAGTGGAAGTTTAAAACAAGATGTGAACAGAAACGTAACCATGAAAACTCCATTTAGGCTCCTTAAAAAGTGTCAGCTGATGTCACACCATAGATGCCATCGATTCCCATCTGATTATTGGGGAAATAAACATTGGCGTACATTGGTTAGATTATCAAGAAGTAGGGGACTGGTGGAAGAGAGTGTGACTGCAGAATCCAACTACACAGGACTTGTTTGTAGTCTGTTACCATGGAGACATATAGGTCTACATAAGAGCTGTAGACACAAAACAGTAGGAGTACTGTATTTTCAAAGTTGTTGACATTTTTTAATTTAGGTTCAATGGAACATAAAAAAATGGCAAAGGTGGACATACCCTTTAACATGTGCTCAACTAAACTAACAGGGTCATTTACATTATGTCCCATAGACTGTGCCATATGGATGCGTATGTATAAGTAAACACAATACAAGTTCAGCAGCCGTCCACAAATATATATTTATAATACTTTGCAGCTATGTTTTCGGACTCTATTTCCAGAACTTGTGATTGTCATTTCTTCCATTTGCATATTTTTGATGCGCGCAGTATTTGTAGCATCTATACTGTATATTTCTAGGATGTAAATGATTTGGTGAAGGTCAAATTTAAATCATGAATTCAAAGAACGGACATTTCAGATTGCGAATGACTAAAGGTATCAGATGTGCATATTGTTTGTACAATACTGGAAATATCTTTTCACAATGCATTTGTATTTTTATAAAGCTGTTTACCTGCAATCTGCATTCTCCCCAGACATGTGTCAGCATGTGGCCTTGTTTACAAATTACAACACTGTTCATTATAAAATCCAATTCCAAACTCCTTTCTTCCTTTCTTCGTTTGAAATATTGATAGGTTGAATTATTTACTTCTCGTTCCTGTTACAAAATACACCATTTTGACAAGCGCTATCAGGACTGGTAAACTGGTAGCATTATAATAAGTGTGTATAGAATGTGATATCAGCCACATCTCACAGTGATGAGAGGTTTTATAAAAATAGACACGAAGCAATCAACAGTCAGATCCTAAAATGTTATGGACACCTATGCACAAAATTTAGCAACTTTCTAAATGGTCTTCATTAAAAAATTCATTCATTTTGCGCCTGTACAGCTCCTGTACAGAGCTGGTTGTTCTTCTGCTTCTGACATAGATCCGACTACACACTGCTGCTCTCTCTAATCTCCCCTAGCCTTCTCTCAGTATTAGAGATAGCAGCAGGGAGGGGAGGACTTTGTGTGGAGAGGGAGGAAAGCACCCAAGTCTTCATGGAGGGAAAAAATCACACAAACAGCCATGCTGTACTGAATCAGAGTGTAGATAGGTAGGAAAGCCCACACAGCAGTCTGCATGGGGAGGGAGGGGAAAGCATTCAGGCTTTGTAGCACTCAGAAAACTCAAGGGGAGGTAGGGGAAATTAAACACTTCTCAGTATCAGTGTCTTTCAGCACAAGGGAGAATAGATCCCTCATGGGCTGTAGAAGGAGAAAGCAACACAGGAACGAAACAGGTCAATGTTCCACAGGAAAGTCACGGATTAGCAGATGTGACACTGATGCAGAAGTAGCATAGTCAGGAATAGACCAGAGTCAAAGGTCCTCACCAGTAGGGCGGTCAGGATGCGACAGGCCACAGGATGAGATAGGAACATAGTCCGAAGTGAAGGGTCAAAGCCAGGATGGAACAGCAGGTACCAGGCAGAAAATCAGACAAGGAAGGAGAGGGCTTAGGAACAAATCCGAATTCAGGATCAAACACAGTAGTCCATAGCAACACACAGAAAAAAGAGCAAGGAAAGGAATGCACCTCTATTAACTGGAAATGTATGACAGGGACGGTTCCCCTTTACATAGGCTGCCAGGCCTGCTGTCATCTTGGGACGCCAGTTACCTTGGCAAACCGACGCCGCTGTGCTGCCAGAGCAAGAGAGCCATGTCCCGAACCATCAGGGCCACAGCGGAAGGCAGAAGTCGGAGCATGAGGAGAAGAAGCATCCTGTTGCCTAGGAACCGGAGGTGCCTGTCAGTATTGACTTCAATGTACCAACTGTATGCGGTAAACTCCTAGGCTCCCCCTTGTGGTGGCTACAAGCAGACAGAAATGTATCATTTATCTCTGTTTGTGCAGGGGATTTGGGGCTCTGTTTCAGAAAAACTGAGATTTGACCCCAATAAATATAGAGTAAAAAATGAATCCGCACGGAATTTTGGACATATCTAGATTACAAAACAAAATTGTATTTGAATGAATATTCAATCATATATTACAGTCATCATATAATATTACATCTATGACTTCACTGTAGGAGACCAATGATGATAGGACTTTTAGAATGGAAACGTTGGAATAGGGAATTAACATAAGGGAGTTGAGTCTGACATTGGCATTGTAAAATATATCATGGATATTACAGCCACAATCGGCTGCAATGTGGGGAAACATACTGTAACATTAAATAGAGCACCTATTTAAAATGTGCAGGCAAGGGTCTGTGCACACGTCAAAGCTACACACACAGACTGCGTATTCTGCCCTAGAAGTAACTCTACCCCAGAGATAACAGCTGATCATTGGGGATCCCGCGGCAGCCCATCGTCCTGTTTTGATCTAAGAATTTGTCCAACCATTCTTGTGGGGTTTACCTAATATGGACAGTTTTGTCAGGAGCTTCCCTAGGGCTGGAGTCCCCAGAAAGAGATGGGCAGTGACGTCAAGATCTTCCCCAGGGCTGGAGTCCTCGAGGCAGAGATGTGCACTTACATCAGGAGCTTTTCCAGGGCTGGAGTCACTGGGCAGAGATTGGCAGTGACGTCAGGAGCTTCCCTGGGGCAGGAGTCCCTGTGCAGAGATGGGCAGTGATGTCAGGAGCTTCTCCAGGGCCGGAGACCCTGGACAAAAATGGGCAGTGACGTCAAGAGCTTCCCCGGGGTCGGAGTCACTGTGCAAAGATGGGCAGTGATGTCAGGAGCTTCCCCAGGTCCGGAGTCTCCGGACAGAGATGCACAGTAACGTCAGGAGCTTCCCCAGGGTCGGAGTCCCTGTGCAGAGATGGGCAGTGATGTCAGTAGCTTCCCCAGTACTGGAGTCCTAGTGCAGATGGGCAGTGATGTAAGGAGCTCCCCCATGGCTACAGTCCCCGTGCAGAGATGGGCAATGATGTCAGGAATTTTCCGTGGACTGGAGTCCCTGGGCAGAGATGGGCAATGATGTCAGGAGCTTCCCCAGGGCCGGAGTCCTCGGACAGAGATGTGCAGTGACGTCAGGAGATTCCCCAGTAGTCCCTGGGCAAATCATCAGGATTCAGAGAGGAGAAACTATCTGAATCCCGAAGCTCGGACTCCGGCAGATGTAAAACCCTCTCTATATCCTTATGCTCTGCCATGGGACTCCGGCCCTGGGTAAGCTCCTGACATAAATTTCCATGCATAGGCAGTGACGTCATTTAAGCTTCCAGACGCATACGTCAAACAGAGGCCCATTAAAACGATACTTTTTTTTTTTTTTTTTACTGGACTCCATGGGATGGAATAGCATAATCTACTACGCTATTCTATACTTTTTTTTGTGGTATACCGACGTATACCGGGCAGGCAGAGGCCAAAAAGACAGCCCTTTAGACACGTTTAGCGTGTACGTCAGTAGCTTTCCCAACGTACACGCTAAACATAAGATATAAGCGTGATATGAAGGGGGCCTTGTCATTGTACACACAGGACATATCATCCAGAAGGTCTAATAAGTTATTATTGACTTATCCCATAAGAAAGAGTCCCTCTTGGTGATTTGCTACAAAGTCACCTCCAAATAGGTTGTCTTCTGCTAGACTTTTGGGACTTATTGTGTCAGAGTGCGGGCCCATCGGAGTATGGGCCAGTCCGACCCCAATCCCACCATAACCCATATCAACCATATATGAAGTGTACTTTTTCTAGTGCAGCAATCCTGTGGCGGGTTAGTTACTATTGACGACTCTACCTTCTTTTCCTATAGTCACCTTTCCCATCGCTGTCCGTCAGATCCACCTTCTTTGGACTGACTTAGCAGATTTATTACACTCCAAGTGAAATTTTGGTGCAGTTTCATTAAACTGAAACATATTATTGGCTGTCAGCGAGGCCTTGTTACGCTGTCCATCCTCATTTAACTCTCCCATAAGATCTCTTAATGAAGTTAAACCCCAAGTTCATGCCAATAATTCTGTGGCAAGAGTTTGCGCGGCGTAACAATTCATCACTTGTCAGGAAGGCACTTTTAGTTTATACGTTTAATAAGGGCATCCTCTCGCTCGCTTAATTAGAAGTGAACAGTTTGCATATTTACTAAATGCGGAGTGTCACTGCAAGCACGGCCTATTGCCTGCATGAATTATTTCTCTATCTGCAATAAACAGCTGGGTAATTATTACCGCCATAATCAGATAAATTCTTTCTGTAAGGCTTTCTTACATGGTAATTCTTTGAACTCATCCGAAGCTGAAGAAAATTTATGAACTCCGGTATCTTGACCGTGTTTTTTTTTTATTTTCATTGAATTGCGTCCCCGATTTCTCTCTCAAGGACACAAAAAAAAAGCAGTAAACAGTTTGTAAATAGAGACAACCAGGAGGGTTCTCGTAGAATGCCGAGGCGATATTATTTATGGCTAATTATTATTCGGAAAGATTTCTGGTTAATCTCCAATAGTGAACAAGGCAAACAAAACTGATATGTGTGGTTTAAAAATGTATGTCCTGCGCGATCGTATGAATGCGTAACCCGTAATGAGATAGGAATTCAATTATTAGGTAAGGAATGGTATCATGGTGGAGAAAAAGACCATAAACGTGTGACTGGCTGCGTCTTATAAGACCATACGAAGATTTGTACAATCCTTAGCTGGGGGAGGACGTGCCAAAATATCCGGGAGGTCTTCCCCCTGCTATCGGTAGGCCCTAAAAGAATATATATAGACATCATAGAAGGGGATCCTCCATTCGGGACCTCACTCTAAGGCCTTATTCAGACTAACGTTGTATGCGTCCATGTGCTGTCCAGTAAAAAACGGACAGCACACGGACCTATGCAATTCAGTGGGGCTATTCAGACGTCAGTGATTTTTCACGCAGCATGTTTCCATTGCGTCAAACTCACTGCATGTCCTATTCTGGTCCGTTTTGCAGACCACATCGCCCGTTGAAGTGTATGGGAGCACATGTATGTAAATCACGGACAGCACACGGACGCACATCTGTGTGCTGTCCGTGATTCACGCACCAGTTGCTAAAGAAATGCTGAGAAAAACATGTACACCAACACTGACTGTAGCGTCCATGGCCGCGGACCGCCGGGATTACTCACCCCCTCGACAGCCGCAGCCATGGATCAGTGAGTGCTGGGCTGCATCTCCTCCTCAGGAGACGCCAGCGCTCACTTCCGCTCCGTTCGGCTGAGTCCCGTAAGGTGCGGGCACACGCTCGTGCCCGGCCTTAAAGGAAAATGAAAATAATTACTAATTAACCCATGACCACCCTGGACGATAAGAAGGGCCCTGCCTCTTCACTCATTGCCTGAGCGTTGTTGTGTTTACCCGTGTTAGTCTTGCAAATGGTCCCTTAGTGTTTTCCTGTTCCCAGTGTACCTGTATACTGTATCCCGTTCTACCGTTGTTCCTGTGCCTTAGAGGTTGGAGTTGTGTTGTGCCTCTGGTCACATCTGCTGTGTTACACCACGCCTGGTGTTATCCGCCACGCTTTGCATCATCTGCCGTCTGAAGTACCATCTGTGCCTAGCCACTGCGACTGTCTGGACTATTCAGGTACCCTTGTGCTGGACTTTGTATTGTTGGGTACTCTGTTTGGCCTTTTGCCTCCTCGCTACGGCGGTGCGGCCTAGTGGGTCCACATACCCACAGATCGTGACACTGACATTAAAAACTGATGCCACACGGAACAAACACCCATGGCACACGGAACTGAAATGCGTTAAATACGTTTTTTTGCGGACTCAAAACGGACACACTTGTCTGAATAAGGCCTAAGGGAATGTTCACACAGTTAAAGTACACAGCGTATGCGACCTAGAACCCGCAGGGAATTCTGACCGAAAGGTCGCACCAAATTGTGTTGCAGATTGTTGGCTGGACTCACCGCTGTGGAAAGAAGAGCAGAAAAAAAAGCCAATACTTACCTTCACTGGCGTTGCCATAGTGACGCATCCCTCTGGTCTCCATGCAGCCCGGCCTCCTGTGATGATGCTGCAGCCCATGTGACCACTACAGACTGTGATTGGCTGGAGCAATCACATGGGCTGAAACATCATCTCAGGAGCCCAGGGCTACACAAGGATCAGAGAACGGAACAAGGAGCCATCACTCATTTTTATTAAATTGAAACTTTTTATTTCAGATTTGCTATTTTTGGCTACGGAATCCGCTTTTCCACCGCAAAAGTCGCAATATCTGCTATTTGTTGCGGGTTTTACCTCCCCATCACATTTAATGCGGAAAACCTGCAACAGAAAACCAGCAATTCAGCAGAATAACTTGACATGCTGCGGACTAAAAAAAACGCACAGCAGGTCAATTTCTGATCAGTTTTCTGCGCATTTTTTTTGAACAAATCTCATCCTCTCTGCTGCTACTGTAATACGCTGAGGATTTTACGCAGTATAATCCATTGCGGAAAATCCGCAGTGTTTACACTATGTGTGGACATACCCTATAAGTAAAGCATAATCAGAACGGGTTTTCAGATGTAGAGCATGAAAATTGCCACTCACTGACAGCAAGCAGAGATCTTGAAAACAGTGAATAACTGATACACAGAGTTTATTAGAACATTGCAGAACTTTTCATTATAGAAAGAATAAGCTTTGAAAGTAACAGGACCCAAGGCCCGAGCTCCAACGCTGGATTTTAGGCGCCATGATTATTACACTTTGCGATCGCTGCAGATCGGGGTGCCATATCACGTTTTATCACCGCTAATGTTGAACTATGGGGGAGTGGACGAGATTGCTTGTGTCATGCTGTTTCATGAGCCGCAGTTTAGCACAAAATCCAACAATGTCAGTAGAATGGAACGCAATGTATACGTGCAATTTCGTGCGCCCCCTATAGGTTATGGTTAGTAGTGATAACACACAATATCGCACAATTGCAAAGTGCCATAATCGCGGCGTTTAAAGTGGTTGCGGAGCCCGGGCCTGATACAGAAGAACAATAGGAGGTCATTTCTCACTGTGTAGAGGTGTCCGGAGGTTATAGATATCTCGGCCCCATCTACATATACAGCGGATGTACGAGGGACGGGGATCGCTGGATATCGGTAACAGTAAGATTAATTTACCATCAGCGGAAAAGCTGACAACAAGCAGCATTAACTACATGCCAGTCAATTTATGTTACACGGGAGTTTCCAGATAATGAAATATAAATGAGTTGGGTTTACTGAAGTCTGAAGGTGTTTTACTGCGGCCTGATCAGTGATAAATACCCTGCTTAGCAATGGCTCAGCCGCTTTCTATAAGGAGGGTCACTTTTTCTTACTTATGTACGGTAAGTATGCGGTGTGACCCTGAAAAGTTACGAGAAAACTCTGAAAATACTCCACTTCTCTTATACTGATTCGAGTTGCATAAGGCGTTCTTCTCCGTTCACATCCAAAGCTAAATTAATTATTCTGCCCGTTTCTGATTACAAAAAAGCGGTGCATTATGGGAGCTCAGCGAATTGAGAGTCCTAGGTCGGTGCAGCCAAAACGAAGTAGCATTTGACTATCACCATTCACTATAAGGGCACATTCACACCTGGCGGAATTGCTGTTGAATTGCGCTGTGGACAGTCCGCAGTGGAATTCTGCAGCGGCCGTTTTTTTCATTTCTTTCTATACATTTTTAGGAAACTTAGTTGCAGAAAATAACTCTGCGGAAATCAGGCTGCGGTGCAGAATTTCCCCTCCGCAGCATGCACTTTCCATTGCGGAGATGAAGCGGAATTTCACTGCGGATTTCAGCCTTTCCAATGCAAAAACTGAAATCTGTGGCAAGTCCGCTGTGATATCTGCAACGTCTGAATTACCTGTCAAATATGCAAATGTTGGCGCAGATTCGTTGCGCAATTGCCCCAAATCTGCATTAACATTTGCAGCAGAAAAATTCCGCCACGTCTGAACATGGCCTAAGACCTCGTGCACACTGTACAGGGCGAATGTATGGTGCTCTGCACATCGTCAGATTACCGAAATATTCTCCCCTAGAAGCAATGTCAATACATTTTTCGTATCTTGTATATGTAGTTGGAGGCATAGGCACAGTAGTGATGCATACACTTCTATGGGTGCAGTATTACGGCTGTGATACGGTTGCATACAGGAGCCCTAATAGAGGTGGCCAAAGACCCCTTAAGGCCCTGTTCACACAGAGTTTTTTGACTCGGAAAACACCAAAAAAACTGCCGAAAATTAACCCCATTAATTACAAAGGAAGGCGGACACGTTTTTTTTACTGCGAGCGGTAAAAAACACTTGCAGTAAAAAGAAGGGACATGCCCTATCTTCGGGCGTTTATGCCTCTGACCTCCCATTGACATCAATGGGAGGCAGAGAAAGCATATTTTGCTGCGTTTTTGCCCGTGGCACTCAATGGGCGCGAGCGAAAAACGTGGCAAACAGCGTGCAGGCAGTTGAAAATATGCCTCAGAATTCCAAACGGAATTTTGAGGCAGAATTTTCTGCCTGCAAAAAACTCCATGTGAACTCAGCCTAAGGGGTTGTCCGGGCTCGGGGCGGTTTTTCATGCTGATGCCCTATCCACGAGTTGCAGTTCTGCAGCACAGTAACTATACAGTATATGGAGCCATCCCCTTCCGGCATCGGCCACTGCATCCAGCGCCCGGAGGCAGACGGACCAGATGATCAGATGACGTTTTGAAAAAAATGCCACTAACCCACAAAAAAGTGCTACAAAAACGTCACAAACCAAAACACTGTAGGATTTTTCATATTTTACCATAAAGTAACATCCGGCTATAGCGTTTTTTCTGGAGAGGAAAAAAGACGTGAAAAGGGCAATTGAAAATGCGAGTTAACTCTATGGGGCAGATTTACTTTTACTGCCGAAAAAAGCGCAAGCCTCTTAATAAATGTGTCGCATCTTTGGCTGCCAATGCGTCAGAAAGGGAAATCTACGCCAGCTATGAGCTGGTATAGAATTCTGCTACCATTTACCCCAGTTTCCGGAATAAATAATAGTAAATGTGGCGGTTTGCCCCGTCCCTTCCGCTATGCCCCACCCCTTTTCTTAAAGTGACAGAGGTGGCGGGAAAAACAAAATTTTCTACAAAAACTTGCGACTTTTCTGCATTAGATTGCTTAATAAATTCCACCCTGTGTGTGTGTGAATCCAGTCTTTAAGGACTTTTCCATCCTTATTTTATTTTTCATACGAGCACAGAATAGTGCAGTGACATTTCATCCCGCATCATATGATGTGACCCTGATGACTGCTGACGTCACTATTGACAATAGAAGAACATATGGTTATATAAGGATGAGTTGTCTATAGTGTTCCATAAAACTACAGCTAAACCTGCCGTGTTATCCCTACTCAGAAAATGAAATAGTTCCATAACAAACTCAGCTCTGCTACATTTGTACTCTTGGTCCACCACTGGTAGACTTTGAGGAGGTAACAGCTTCACCAAATGTTGTAGTTTTCACCCCTGAAGGAACACTTCTGCACTTGTCGTGATATATAATATCAGAACTTTATAACTTTTTTGTTTTTGCTTATTTTTACAAAGGGCAAATCATGGAAGTTACGCCCATTGGCATTGTGGGATACTAGTCCAGCTTCCCGCAGGGTCATTACGGGGTTGTGCCTGGGTATTTTCAGCGGTTGTTAGCTGCTTTCCTGCTATAAATGACCCTCAGTCCTTCAGATAATCGACCGGTAATTTGAGAGTGAAAACTTACAGCACGTAAAAATCTTCCCGGTTGTGTTCAACTAAATAGAAGCCGCTCCATTTTAATCTCACTTAAGCATGACATTAGGATGGATCAGTAAGTCAGGCAGCTTCTTTGTCGCAAACATTAAAATGACGAGCGTACACATAGACAAGAGGGCGACATGGAGAATGATGGGGGGGGGGGAGCACAGATCTGACCATGTTATAAGGCCATGACCGGGGTCTTTCTCGCTCGGAGAGTATCCCCCTAATGTCGGGCAGTCACTTTCTGAATCCTGGATCCAAGAGAAATGACCATGTAATAAGATGGCACTTCACTTTACAAGGCCTCATTTACACGAGCGTGTGCGTTTTGCGCACGCAAAAAAACGCAGCATTTTGCGTGCGCAAAAGGCACTTGACAGCTCCGTGTGTCATCAGTGTATGATGCGCGGCTGCGTGATTGCAATGGTGATGCAAATGGAAACCTATGGCGGAAAGCTCAGACGTAACCCATGAACGGAGCCCTGACGCAGATGTGAACGAAGCCTAAGAAAGGGAAGACAAAATCCAAGGGACAGAACAAGGACCTTGATAATTACCGTTCCTTTTCTTCAACATTGCTCAGGGTGGTCTTTGGGGATTGGGACCCTATTTCAAGTTTTGCTATTGGGCCCTGGTGACTTGCTATGTGGCTCATGTACACAGCAATGCCATGTGCATGGACCTTCTAAAGTGGCACATGGAGTCCCTACTGGTCCGCATTATGGATTTGTAGGCGCTCCATGTTCCACTATATGGCGCCTCCATTAAAGCATTGATTCTGGAGGAGAATACCTCCTAATACAGCAGGACATAGAGCATGGAAGGATTTTTTTGTCATGGATTTTGTAGGTCTCTTATACAAAATTGGAGGCACACACAGGTACAGTATGGGTCCGTATAGCTCAGAGGGCACCCGTACCTCACAAATCCGTAATGTTTTCATGATCATTTTTATCATCCACCAGCATTATACAGGACTCTGAGTCTCGTACCTGTGCAGGCCACCTTACAAGGATGGGGCACATATTAACTCTTTATCTAGGGGGAGACAGTGAGCGCTTGCATTGACCAGAAAAGCTTCCTATTGCACAAAGAGACATGGGATATTTTGCAATGAATACGGTCCTTACTTTTTACTAACAAAAAAGAAGTATGGGGGTCACGACTGATAAGGCTGTTGGTGTTGGCAAGATATCCTTCCATAATCTGGCTATACACATTAAGACATGCAGACAACCCATGGTCATATGCTCTAGTAGGGTATAGGGACATCAAACGGGGGGAACCTCGCTTGAGATGCCCCTTTATGAGCCAGATTCAAGAGCAGGCCACTGTTCTGACGGACCGCCATGTACTTCTACATTTCCCCTGCAGTTGCCACTGCAGGGAAAATGCTTGGCTGATCGTGGCTTCCCCTTGCAAAATCAGCTGATCGCCCCAGTTTCCGCATTTTTAAAGGGGTTGTCTCTGATGATTAACTATTTCATTTCAACACTTGTCCAAAGACAATCTGATTGGTATGAAGCAGAGCCAAATTATCACACAAAATCTTTCAGCACTGGACAAGGGTTTTGCAGGTATGCATTTTTTCATGGAGATAAGCAGCAACGAAGTTATCTGGCAACCTCTTATCTTACTCTATCAAATTAATATGCTCCGCCAAAATGTATGTTTTTGGAGTAGATGAGTAGCAGCTGTTGGCTAAGGGACTGTTCATCTGACAGCTATGTAATGTATATGGTCATCTTTAGCGTGTATTCATTGTAGGGTCATAAAAACTCACAATCTGCACCAACCTTATAAAGGGACAATTGAGACTGCTGAACGCGACACCTGCTTTGTGCACTCAGTAGTTGAGAAAAGTGGTTGTCAGTTCTCAATTCCAGGTTGGATAACTTTCCCATGAATGAGACGGAGCTACAGTACCAGGCACAGCCACTCATATGGACGCGCCGCTGTGCCAATGTAAACAACGAAGGGCACTCGCAAAAGCGCTGTCACCCCTTCATTGTACTGAGCGACCCAGGTTCCGAGGATCGGACCCCTACCAATTAAATATTGATGGCCTTTGCTAAAAATAGGCCATTAATATTTAAGTACTGGAAACCATTTTAAACAATAAAATTCTGACTTCCTGCAGTTACCACTAAGGGGCGCTAAGGAGCTAACTACATACGACATACTTCAAACTTAATGTAACGAGGCCAACAGGAGCAGTGGACCCACTGTGTCACTAACGGAAGGACCAAACCATGGAGTGGAGTCTAAGGAATTGTGAGTTCTTCACCCTTAACTCCCGCACGGAGGTAGGAACTTTCCCACAAGGATTCCCAACGTTGCTATTCCTGGGATAGTCTCTGTTAGCAACGGCTGGCAGAAGGACAGTAGAGCCAAGGACGTGATATTAAGGCAGGAACCCGGAGTCTTAGTCAGACACTGCACGGGTCGAGGCAGGCAGGGTTTGGTCGTAAATGGTAAACAGGCAGGTGGCATGATGGGCAGCAGGCAGGAAGACATGGTCAAATATACAAGCCGGGAGTAAACACCTTTGCAGACTTCAGGAACCTAATGGACATTGCTCAGGCAAAGAGAGATGAGGGAGGATCCTTAAGAAGTCTTGGGCACTTTGACATTGACTGAAGTCAGGGGCATTTAGGGCAGTGCGCCCTTTTAAGGCCGGAAACCGGCGCATGCCTGTAATCCACGGGCAGAGTGGCACGATGCAGGAGGAGAGTGACGGCTGGAGGGAGGATGCTGGCCATCTGAGTTCAGGAAGCTCCTAAGCACTTATATAAGTGAGACAATCCTTTTAAAACATTGCAGGACTTGGGACATATTGCCTGTTCTTTGTTTAGTAGGGGGCAACAGAGAGCACAATAGAAAGCACCTCCTACAATTCAAATGTGTGGTCCACCTTATTAAAAGAACATTCAGATCATAAAAAGAAACTTATCTAATTATTTAAAATATATATATATCTTTGATGTTTACTGCATCATTGGAATGAGACCTGAAATTCTATCGCCACGTATTAAACTTAAGATTTGGTACCGTGTCTACCCAACACTCGTGCCCGCTTGATGTTATGGTTGCACTTGGAAGAAATATATGGAGGAACAATGAGGTCTGGGAAGGGTTCATGCCATCTCCATGCTCTGAGAACACAGTTGTTTGTACAATTAATAAAATTTGATGAGCAACATGAGAATATGAAAGATTTATATGGACCATGTCTTGAGAGAGGTTGGACAGCAGTGACCTCTGCCCCATCTGCAGATCACAGCCTCGATCCCCTAGCAATTAATCTAAATAATGACTTCCACACTGTCAGATGAGCGAGGGTCCCATAGTGAAGTGTCATTACATTCCCATCAATGTCCTGAATTTTGTTTGTCTCCGTTTTTAGTGACAGGATTTGTTGTATTGATTATTTTCGGACATCACGCTTTTTTTGTAGACCACCAATTTTTATATTTTGGAAGTCTAGCTGATTGATATTTTGTATAGTAACAGAAATCTGCAGAATATTGTTATTTCATCCCTCTGGGAGGCCAAGCTGGAAATAGTTGTATTACCGACTACTAAGAACATTTTTGAAGCATGTCCTATACATATTCTGATGGATGGAAAAGATTTTCCTCAGTCTTAGGGTATGTTCACACGGCCAAATTTCAGACGTATACGAGGCGTATTATGCCTCGTTTTACGTCTGAAAATACGGCTCCAATACGTCGGCAAACATCTGCCCATTCATTTGAAGGGGTTTGCCGACGTACTGTGCAGACGACCTGTTATTTACGCGTCGTCGTTTGACAGCTGTCAAACGACGACGCGTAAAAATACAGCCTCGTCAAAAGAAGTGCAGGACACTTCTTTGGATGTTTTTGGAGCTGTTTTCTCATAGACTCCAATGAAAACAGCTCCAAAAACGGACGTAAAAAACGCCGCAAAAACGCAGCGAAAAATGCGAGTTGGTAAAAAAACGTCTGAAAAGCAGGGTCTGTTTTCCCTTGAAAACAGCTCTGGATTTTCAGACGTTTTTGTTGACTACGTGTGAACATACCCTTAATGATTAAAGTTAAAATTTGTTGTTATCATTTAGGTTGTTATCGATAGGGGTATGTTCACACCATTAACAAAATACGTCTGAAAATACGGAGCTGTTTTCAAGGGAAAACAGCTCCTGATTTTCAGACGTTTTTTGATCAACTTGCTTTTTTCGCTGCGTTTTCGCAAAGTTTTTTACGGCCGTTTTAAGAGCTGTTTTCAATCGTCTATGAGAAAACGGCTCCAAAAACGTCCCAAGAAGTGTCCAGCACTTCTTTTGACAAGCCGTCATTTTACGCGCCGTATTTTGACAGCGACGAGTAAAATAAAGTCTCGTAGGAACAGACCATCGTAATTCCCATTGAAAGCAATGGTCAGATGTTTGTAGGCGTAAAGGCGCCGTATTTTCAGGCGTAATTCGAGGCGTAAAATGCCCGAATTACACCTGAAAACACTGCGTGTGAACATACCCTCATAGTTACTTCTATAACCAGTTTAAATGGGCAGTCGAATGCGGACAACCCCTTAGCCAAGTACAGTTCCAAGAATATAACTACTGTAATACTGCCTCCTTTATACAAAATTATAACTACTATAATACTGCCTCCTATATACAAGAATATAACTACTATAATACTGCCCCTATATATAAGAATATAACTACTATAATACCGCTTCCCATATACAAGAATATAACTACTATAATACTGCTTCCCATATACAAGAATGTAAATACTATAATACTGCACCCTATATACAAGAATATAACTACTATAATACTGCCCCTATATATAAGAATATAACTACTATAATACTGCTTCCCATATACAAGAATATAACTACTATAATACTGCTTCCCATATACAAGAATATAACTACTATAATACTGCCCCCTATATACAAGAATATATCTACTATAATACTGCCCCCTATATACAAGAATATAACGACTATAATACTGCCTCCTATGTACAAGGATATAACTACTATAATACTGCTCCTATATACAAGAATATAACTACTATAATACTGCTCCCTATATACAAGAATATAACTACTATAATACTGCCCCTATATACAAGAATATAACTACTATAATACTGCCCCTATATACAATAATATAACTATAATAAAACTGCCCCTATAAACAAGAATGTAAATACTATAATACTGCTCCTATATACAAGAATTTAACTACTATAATACTGCTCCTATATACAAGAATATAACTACTATAATACTGCCCTTATACACAAGAATATAACTACTACAATACTGCCCCTATATACAAAAATATAACTACTATAATACTGCCCCTTATATATAAGAATATAACTACTATAATACTGCCCCCTATGTACAAGAATATAACTACTATATTACTGCCCCCTATATACAAGAATATAACTACTATAATACTGCTCCTATGTACAAGAATATAACTACTATAATACTTCCCCCTATATACAAGAATATAACTACTATAATACTGCCCCCTATATACAAGAATATTACTAGTATAATTCTGCCTCTATATACAAGAATAGAACTACTATAATACTGCCCCTATATAGAAGAATATAACTACTATAATACTGCCTCTATATACAAGAATATAACTACTATAATACTGCCCCCTATATACAAGAATATAACTACTATAATACTGCCCCTATGTACAAGAATATAACTACTATAATACTGCCCCCTATATACAAGAATATAACTACTATAATACTGCTCCCTATATACAAGAATATAACTACTATAATACTGCTCCCTTTATACAAGAATATAACTACTATAATACTGCCTCTATATACAAGAATATAACTACTATAATACTGCCCCTATATACAAGAATATAACTACTATAATACTGCCCCTATATACAAGAATATAACTACTATAATACTGCCCCCTATATACAAGAATATAACTACTATAATACTGCCCCCTATATACAAGAATATAACTACTGTAATACTGCCCCTATGTACAAGATATAACTACTATAATACTGCCCCCTATATACAAGAATATAACTACTATAATACTGCTCCCTATATACAAGAATATAACTACTATAATACTGCTCCCTATATACAAGAATGTAACTACTATAATACTGCCCCTATGTACAAGAATATAACTACTATAATACTGCCCCCTTTATACAAGAATGTAACTACTATAATACTGCCCCCTATATACAAGATTATAACTACTATAATACTGCTCCCTATATACAAGAATATAACTACTATAATACTGCCTCTATATACAAGAATATAACTACTATAATACTGCCCCCATATCCAAGAATATAACTACTATAATACTGCTCCCTATATACAAGAATATAACTACTAAAATACTGTCCCCTATATACAAGAATATAACTACTATAATACTGCCCCCTATATACAAGAATATAAATACTATAATACTGCTCCTATATACAAGAATATAACTACTCTAATACTGCCCCCTATTTACAATAATATAACTACTATAATACTGCTCCCTATATACAAGAATATAACTACTATAATACTGCCTCTATATACAAGAATATAACTACTATAATACTGCTCCCTATATACAAGAATATAACTACTATAATACTGCCTCTATATACAAGAATATAACTACTATAATACTGCCCCTATGTACAAGATATAACTACTATAATACTGCCCCCTATATACAAGAATATAACTACTATAATACTGCTCCCTATATACAAGAATATAACTACTATAATACTGCTCCCTATATACAAGAATATAACTACTATAATACTGCCCCTATGTACAAGAATATAACTACTATAATACTGCCCCCTTTATACAAGAATATAACTACTATAATACTGCCCCCTATATACAAGAATATAACTACTATAATACTGCTCCCTATATACAAGAATATAACTACTATAATACTGCCTCTATATACAAGAATATAACTACTATAATACTGCCCCTATATACAAGAATATAACTACTATAATACTGCCCCCTATATACAAGAATATAACTACTAAAATACTGTCCCCTATATACAAGAATATAACTACTATAATACTGCCCCCTGTATACAAGAATATAAATACTATAATACTGCTCCTATATACAAGAATATAACTAATATAATACTGCCCCCTACATACAAGAATATAACTACTATAAGGGCAAAGCCACACGTGGCGGAATTCCTCTTGAATTCTGCAGCGGACACTCCGCAGCGTTAATCCGCAGCGGAGCCGTTTTGTCCATTGACTTCCACTTTTATTTAGCAGTGTTCGTTTAGACGATGCGTAAAATTCCGCTGCGGAGCATAGGCTGCGGAGCGGAATTTGGTGTCCGCAGCATGCTAGGGCTGTTGCGGAGTTGTGGCGGACTGGTTGCGGACTCACAGCGGAATTTCTCCATTGACTTCAATGGAGATTCTAAATTCCGCAATGAAGTCTGCAGCTGTCATGAAAATGTTATATGTGCTGCGGATGCGTCTTGCTTTTTTGACATGACATTTCTTCATTCTGGCTGGACCTATGTATTTCTAGGTCTACAGCCAGACTGAGGAAGTCAATGGGGCTCCCGTAATTACGGGAGCGTTGCTAGGAGACGTCAGTAAATAGTCACTGTCCAGGGTGCTGAAAGAGTTAAGCGATCGGCAGTCACTGTTTCTGCCCCCGGACAGTGACTACCGATCCCAATATACAGCAACCTGTCAAAAAAATAGAAGTTCATACTTACCGAGAACTCCCTGCTTCTGTCTCCAGTCCGGCTTCCCAGGATGACGTTTCAGTCTAAGTGACGGCTGCAGCCAATCACAGGCTGCAGCGGTCACATGGACTGCCGCGTCATCCAGGGAGGTCGGGCTGGATGCCGAAAGAGGGACGTGTCACCAAGACAACGGCCGGTAAGTATGAAATTCGTTTACTTTCACTAGGGAAAGTGCTGTTCCTTCTCTCTATCCTGCACTGATACAGAGAAGGGAAGCACTTTTCCTGCAGTCCGCAGCAGCTAGTCCGCATCAATTTACTGCACATTTTGGGCAGATCCGCCGCAGAATCTGCAACGCAGATTCTGTGCGGCATTGATGCGGACAGTTGCGGAGGAAATCCGCCATGTGGGGCATGCCCTAATACTGCTCCTATGTACAAGAATATAACTACAATAATACTGCCCCCTATATACAAGAATATAACTAATATAATACTACCCCTATATACAAGAATATAACTACTATAATACTGCCTCCTATATACAAGGATATAACTACTATAATACTGCTCCTATATACAAGAATATAACTACTATAATACTGCCCCCTATATACAAGAATATAACTACTATAATACTGCTCCTATATACAAGAATATAACTACTATAATACTGCTCCCTATATACAAGAATATAACTACTATAATACTGCCCCTATATACAAGAATATAACTACTATAATACTGCTCCTATGTACAAGAATATAACTACTATAATACTGCCCCTATATACAGGAATATAACTACTATAATACTGCCCCTATATACAAGAATATAACTACTATAATACTGCCCCCTATATACAAGAATATAACTACTATAATACTGCCCCTATATACAAGAATATAACTACTATAATACTGCTCCTATATACAAGAATATAACTACTATAATACTGCCTCCTATATACAAGAATATAACTACTATAATACTGCCCCTATATACAAGAATATAACTACTATAATACTGCCCCCTATATACAAGAATATAACTACTATAATACTGCCCCTATATACAAGAATATAACTACTATAATACTGCCCCTATATACAAGAATATAACTACTATAATACTGCCCCTATATACAAGAATATAACTACTATAATACTGCCCCCTATATACAAGAATATAACTACTATAATACTGCCCCTATATACAAGAATATAACTACTATAATACTGCTCCTATATACAAGAATATAACTACTATAATACTGCTTCTATATACAAGAATATAAATACTATAATACTGCTTCTATATACAAGAATATAACTACTATAATACTGCCCCTATATACAGGAATATAACTACTATAATACTGCCCCCTATATACAAGAATATAACTACTATAATACTGCCCCCTATATACAAGAATATAACTACTATAATACTGCCCCTATATACAAGAATATAACTACTATAATACTGCCCCTATATACAAGAATATAACTACTATAATACTGCCCCTATATACAAGAATATAAAGAATATAACTACTATCCTATGAGGAGTGAGAAGTATTGAATAGTTACTTGGAGTTGAGTAAATAATTTCTTACATCCAGTTTTAGAATAGTAAAATATTACAATACATTTGCCGCATATTTTTGTTATACACGGCTCCTTTAATTAGTAAAGTTCTCTTCCTCATCCAGTGCAGTGACCTCTAAAATCCCTTACCTAAGGACAGGAGAAGGTCATCAGTCTCGCCATTCTCTTGGTTCTTTGTCAAAAAGTGGACACAGCTAATGAGGTTTGTTTGGTACAGCACAAATTTTCAGACACAGATAGAGATCCTTTCAGCGGTAACAAATTTGTTTGGCTTTACCTGTTAACTTAGCGATTAATAATATCCTTGAAGCGCAGGTCAGGGAGGTCACAGGACCAGCTTGGCAGCACAGCGAGTGGAGCCGTACAGTCATTGTGTCTCCGCCATGCTGAGTATAAGGATAGTCACGCGTTTCCTATATCTGTAATAGATTTATACATTGTATCTAATAGGACAATAGGGGCTTGTCCACACGTAACGGTTTTGCTGCGTATTTTCCATCCGGAATTTCGAACGGAAAATACGCCCCGGAATACAGTAGCAGCAAAGTGGTTTGATTGTACAAATGTCATCCACACTCTGCAGAAAAATTCAGTCCAGAAATTGACCTGCGGTGCGTATTTTTAGCGCCGCAGCTGTCATTATTGCTGCGGAAAGTGGACTGAACTCCGGCGGTTTTCAAAAGAAATATCACCATCAGGGCTTATCCATACGTAACGGAATTGCTGCAAAATATTTCTACAGCAATTCTGTTAAAACTAGCAGACATTCCGCCGTGGAAAAACCGCGCCATTTCCTGCGTTTTTTTTACTGCAGAAAATGGTGCATATTTTGCTGCGTTTTTCTCAATGTTGGGGGATGGTGACATCTCTGAAAATTGCAGCAATTCAGTCCAGTTTCTGCAGCAGGAATTGACAGGCTGCGATACGACAAATACAGGTTAATTTCTGCTCAGAAATTTTACACAGCGTGTGGGTGAGATTTGTTAAATCTCACCCACTTTGCTGCAACTGTATTCTTCTCCAGACGGAAAATACGCAGCAATTCCGTTATGTGTGGACAAGAACCTTACACAGTCTCGGAAAAAAACGCAGCAAAATCCGCACTATTTTCCGCAGTAAAGAAATCACATGAAAAGGTGCGGATTTTCCGCAGCGGATTGCCTGCTAGTTTATGCGGAAATGCTGCGGAAATTTTCTGCAGCAAATCTGTTACCTGTGGACCAACCCTTAGGGCACGGCCAGACGTGGCGGCGTTTTTCCGCTGCAAATGTTGGTGCAGATTTGGGGCAATTACGCAACGAATCTGCACCAACATTTGCATATTTGACAGGTATTCAGACGTGTCAGAAAACACAGCGGACTTGCCACGCATTTCAGTTTTTGAATTGCAAAGGCTGAAATCCGCAGTGAAATTCCACTTCTCCGCAACAGACAGTGCATGCTGCGGAGGGGAAATCCCGCACCACAGCCTATGGTCCGCAGCGGAGTTGTCTGCAACGTCTGAACTGACTTGCCTAAAAATGTATTGAAACAACTGTAAAAACTGGCCGCTGGAGAATTCCACAGCAATTCCGCCACGTCTGGCCATGCCCTTATATTGCACGCAGCAGTTTGGAAAATCTATTCAAAGTTTCTATAAATACAGGGAAAAACATTTCAGAATGATATTTCCTAATCAGGCGACAATCAGTTTTCCGTTAAAAAAAACACTGAACCTGTTAATAGGATCTATAGATGTTGTAATGTATGTAATTGAATGGTGAAAGCTTCAGCTACATCACTATTAGCGGATGCAGAACCAAATCATCATGTATGTCCTGAGTGTAATGTAGCAGCAGAAGACATGGCTTACAAGAATAGCGAAGATCAATATCCCAGTGGTGTACATAGAAGAGTGGGGGCCCCATAACAAAGATCAAACTGGGTCCCCCTTTAAGGTGCTGAATATTCCCACTCCTACTCAGCACAGAAGTGCCTGATGTTTGCTTCCCCCACTCCATGATCCTTGGCCTAATTCCCCACCCCGTTTTTTGCTTTTTTGGAAGGGGAGTCTTGATCAGATTCTCCCCACCCTATAGCAAAGGGGATCGGACTAAGAACAGTCTAAGGTATATCCGGTTTTTCATTTTTAACCTCCGTTTGGAGAAGTGAACATTGCTTCAGGGAATCCCCAGGTGACAGTTCCCAGAGTGGTCGTCGACTGGCTGTTAGAGAGCAGGTAGAGCAAAGGCGTAAACGGAAGCTAAAATATAGTTATATAATATAGTTACCATGTATCAGTCCAGGTAACTCCATTTAACTCCGGGATTCTATCTATCTATCTATCTATCTATCTATCTATCTATCTATCTATCTATCTATCTATCTATCTATCTATCTATCTATCTATCTATCTATCTATCTATCTATCTCATATCTATCTATCTATCTATCTATCTATCTATCTATCTATCTATCTATCTATCTATCTATCTATCTATCTATCTATCTATCTATCTATCTATCTATCTATTTATCTATCTATCTATCTATCTATCTATCTATC
This sequence comes from Rhinoderma darwinii, assembly GCF_050947455.1. Lineage (NCBI taxonomy): Eukaryota > Metazoa > Chordata > Amphibia > Anura > Rhinodermatidae > Rhinoderma > Rhinoderma darwinii. The sequence goes on from NC_134690.1 coordinate 392,625,540, forward strand.
TATCTATCTATCTATCTATCTATCTATCTATCTATCTATCTCATATCTATCTATCTATCTATCTATCTATCTATCTATCTATCTATCTATCTATCTATCTATCTATCTATCTATCTATCTCATATCTATCTATCTATCTATCTCATATCTATCTATCTATCTATCTATCTATCTATCTATCTATCTATCTATCTATCTATCTATCTATCTATCTATCTATCTATCTATCTATCTATCTATCTATCTATCTATCTATCTATCTATCTATCTCATATCTATCTATCTCATATCTATCTATCTATCTATCTATCTATCTATCTATCTATCTATTTATCTATTTATCTCTCATATCTATCTAATAATGCCCTTGTGAACGCAGCCATAGACTAAAATTTACCAAAAGTTTTCTTTGTTCTGCTGTAGATCTTCACAGGAGACTTAATAAGGAGAGAAACTCATTGGCATTTGTGTTTATTTGGGATCCATCAGATACAGATCTCTGTGATAGTAAATTACGCTGCAGGTTCCCGCAGAAGGTTATAACATTATACACACTCTTTGGAAAGTGTAATGCAACTAATCTCTCTGAAGGGCAAATAATTCAGAGCAATCTCATCTTGGCTTAGGGCGAGTAACTACTGTACACCCGCAGTCCGTAACTCATGGTAAAGACCTGGCCATCGGGTATTAACACTTAATTAAATCTATACGCATCAATGGGCGAGGTTCCAGTGTTTCAAGCAAAGGTTAATTAGACTAGCTGTTTCTGAGGAACAAATCTGAGGGATGTTAATTGACCCAAGATCTTCTGCCCATTCTGCCCCATGGCAAATTCAGTGTTGTCTGCGAAACTTCATTGGTTTTCTTTGTATTTTACAGGGAGATGTATCCAGCTGCTATTATTATTATTATTTTAGTTTTTATTGCTTTTATTAGACCTTGTGCACACAGCACATCACGGCCATGTACAGGAGGCTTCACAGAGGCACACAGAGTCTATGGAGCTGCAGGGACTCTGGCAATATGGAGCTGCAGGGACTCTGGCACTATGGAGCTGCAGGGACTCTGGCACTATGGAGCTGCAGGGACTCTGGCACTATGGAGCTGCAGGGACTCTGGCACTATGGAGCTGCAGGGACTCTGGCACTATGGAGCTGCAGGGGACTCTGGCACTATGGAGCTGCAGGGACTCTGGCACTATGGAGCTGCAGGGACTCTGGCACTATGGAGCTGCAGGGGACTCTGGCACTATGGAGCTGCAGGGACTCTGGCACTATGGAGCTGCAGGGACTCTGGCACATGGTGCTCCTCCGTATGTTGTAAGTGTTTTTTTTCGACTTCCATAAAACAGCAACCGACAGAACATGGCACGGTTTTTTCATGTCTCCGTATGAAATCGCAGCAATACAGAGACTATGGGCACCCTATTATAGGTCATGATAGACCATCAGTGTTTGATCGGTGGGGGATCCGATCTCCTGGACTCTCGCCGTTAAGCACAATCAATGGGCCTTGACCAGCACTGTGTCTCCTTGTTGATACAGACACAGCTGCTCATCGACCATTCAAGTGGCGGTCCCTGGTAGTGTAGCTCTACCCATGCAGTCCCATACAAGTGGCGGTTCCTGGTAGTGTAGCTCGTCCCATGCAGTCCTATACAAGTGGCTATCCCTGGTAGTGTAACTCGTGCCATGCTATCCTATACAAGTGGCGGTCTGTGGTAGTGTAACTCGTCCCATGCTGTCCTATACAAGTGGCGGTCCCTGGTAGTGTAGCTCGTTCCATGCAGTCCTATACAAGTGGCGGTCTCTGGTAGTGTAACTCGTCCCATGCAGTCCTATACAAGTGGCGGTCTCTGGTAGTGTAACTCGTCCCATGCAGTCCTATACAAGTGGCGGTCCCTGGTAGTATAACTCGTCCCATGCAGTCCTATACAAGTGGCGGTCCCTGGTAGTGTAACTCTTCCCATGCTGTCCTATACCAGTGGCGGTCTGTGGTAGAGCAACTCGTCCCATGCAGTCCTATACCAGTGGCGGTCTGTGGTAGTGTAACTCGTCCCATGCAGTCCTATACAAGTGGCGGTCCCTGGTAGTGTAACTCATCCCATGCAGTCCCATACAAGTGGCGGTCTGTGGTAGAGTAACTCGTCCCATGCAGTCCTATACAAGTGGCGGTCCCTGGTAGTGTAACTCGTCCCATGCAGTCCCATACAAGTGGCGGTCTGTGGTAGTGTAACTCGTCCCATGCAGTCCTATACAAGTTAGTGGGGTGAAGTACAGTATCTGGCACAGACACTTGTATGAACAAGTCGTTGTGCCTGTGTTTACAATGAAGCAACAGGGCCCCTTTATTACGTTGATTAAAGGGGCTCCCTGAGGTTAGACCCCCACAGATCAAACATTGATGGCTTATCCTAAGGATAGACCATCAATGTAAAAGTACTGAAGAACCCCTTTCAAACATTAGGACTCATGCACAAAGCTCAATTACGGATCTGTGTTGTACGGATCTGTAATACCGTGCCCGTAGACTGCTATGGGTAAATAATGTACCTCTATATGCCTCACATTTTATACGGAGGCACTGCATACAGAAGATTTTTCTTACAGAATACGGACCCGTAGTCATTTATAGCCATCCGTAAATCATTCGCATATACGCATTGTTCGCAAATACGGTCCATAGTGCATCCGTATTTACAGATCCGCAAAAAAAACCAGGTAGGACTCTTGAGTAATCCCCTGGCGTCGCATAGCAACGCTTCCATAATTACGGACGGCTACGTAATTCTATGGGGAGTCACCTAGACACCCATCCGTAAAAATATGGAAATGTGTCCGTAGTCCATAAAAATGAATGGGTCCGCATTTGCAGTCCATAATTACAGATGAATAATACGGTCATGTGCATGGGTCCTAAGGCCTCATGCACACGGCCGTGCCCGTAATCACTGCCTGTGATTGCTGGCACGGCCAGGCGAGGACAGCCACCGGCATTTTCATCTCGTGCTTCCATATAAAGTATGGGAGCATGGTCCGTAAAAAGCAAAAGATAGGACACGTCCTATCTTTTGCGGCGGCTTTCTACGTCACTGACACATACGCGTAAAGAAACGATAAGGTGTCCGTGGACAACAGAAGTGAATGGGTCCATAATTGCAGTCCGCAATTACGGACAATTTGTACGGACGGGTGCGTGGGGCCTTATACACAGGCCGTATTATGGAAGTAAGCATTGCTCTAGGGAAGAACACATGACCACAATGAGGCATCATACAGTGGTACATGTAATACGGGCCTGTAGGGACTCCATGCACTGCCGTACAGGTCTGTGTCAGTACCGGTGGAAATTTCCATAAAAGACTTATAGATATCAGCATTCTATTGAGATCCCTATCCAAACGAGAACGTTCATATGTACAGGGGGTGCATGTCGTTTTTGGTGCATTAGGCAATTATTTCACGTTGCAGCAAACCCAATATATTGCATTTATGCGCGTCGAAGCACTTCACGGTTCTGTGAAGTTATATGGTGTATCACATGATCCCGCTGAGCCAATCAACAGCTCTGAAAAGGATCAGGTGACATACAGTTCACAACTCCGCTGCGGACTGGCCAAGAGAGATTATGTGCTATACCATGTGCATTATTTTCAGCCCCTGTGTTTGGCACTTTGGGGGGATGTTTTTGTACCCACTGGTATAACTAGTAGGTCTATCATAGTGTCAGGTTCTCTTTGGAAATGACCAAAAATATACAAAAAAATCCCCATATACAGGCTGCTCCATGGACCGGATGCATGAGATACTTCCGTAGACAGGCATAGATGTTTCCTGCCTATAGAATGGCTACAGGTGGAAAACCACTGATAGAAGGGATGACTGTTTACATGTGGCACTTCTATACCGACCAGTCTATAGACAGGACCACCTGTCTGTCTATGGAAGTATCCTATACATCCCATTTATAGAGCAGCCTGTATATTTTAATTAAAAACAAAAAATATTTGTAAAGGTGGACATACCCCTCAACATAAAGAAAATCAGAGCTGTAAAGGATCTGCCAGGCACTACGTCTGTGGATACTCCCAGGATTAATCAGTCGACACCTAAGGCCAGACCTCTTAGACTGACACCGGCTCCCACCAATCAGGGTGGCAGGCTCAGGAGTGGGAGAGCCTATCGCGGCCTGGTCAGTCGGAGTTAGCTCCGCCCCCTGTCCATTTATACCTGCCGTTTTCTCTTCCTCATTGCTTGTTATTCTTCTTGGATTCCTGGCCCCACTGCTGCCTTGCTCCAGCCTGCTTCTGCCGTGCTTCTGCCTTGCTTCAGTTCCCGCTTATCCTGCTTCGCTCTGCCCCTGGCTTGCTTCCTGCTCCGTGCTCTGCGTTTGTATACTCCACTACATCTTGATCCTGACTGGCTCGTTCACCACTCCGTTTCCTCACTGTGTTCCGTGGGCTACTGCCCCTTCCCTTGCTTGTTCCCTGTTTGTATCCCCTTGCACTTAGTCAGCGTAGGGACCGCCGCCAAGTTGTACCCCGTCGCCTAGGGCGGGTCGTTGCAAGTAGGCAGGGACAGGGCGGTGGGTAGATTAGGGCTCACTTGTTCCCTTCACCTCCTTCCTGCCATAACATAATAACAAGCCCATACCTAGTCTACCATTTCTCCTACGCTGACGCTATCATGGACCCCCTTGAGACCCTGATCCAGCAGATGCAGGGCCTCTCCCTACAGGTCCAGGCCCTGGCTCAGAGGGTCAACCAGTCTGACGCTGCCATAGCAGTCACCTCACCTCTAGAACCCGACCTCAAGTTACCTGACCGGTTCTCAGGGGACCGTAAGACTTTTCTCTCCTTCCGGGAGAGTTTCAGACTTTACTTCCGTCTAAAACCTCACTCCTCAGGTTCCGAGAACCAGCGGGTGGGTATCATTATATCCCGACTCCAGGAAGGGCCCCAAGAGTGGGCCTTCTCCTTGGCTCCTGATGCCCCTGAACTTTCCTCCGTCGATCGTTTTTTCTCTGCCCTCGGACTCATTTACGACGAGACTGACAGGACTGCCTTAGCCGAGAGTCAGCTGGTGACCTTACGTCAGGGTAGGAGACCTGTTGAGGAATACTGTTCTGATTTTAGAAAGTGGTGCGTAGCTTCTCGGTGGAACGACCCGGCCCTAAGGTGCCAGTTTAGGTTAGGATTATCTGACGCCCTGAAGGATCTGCTTGTTAGCTACCCCTCTTCTGACTCCCTAGACCAGGTTATGGCCCTAGCAGTACGACTTGACCGACGTCTCAGGAAACGTCAGCTTGAACGTTTCAATGTTTTCCCCTCTGACTTACCTGCGATTCCCCCCGAGGTCCCGTCTCCTCGCTCTTCCACGGAAGACTCGGAGGTACCTATGCAACTCGGGGCCTCCATGTCCCCTCGACAACGTAGAGCGTTCCGCAGGAAGAATGGTCTCTGCTTCTATTGTGGGGGTGACAAGCATCTACTGAACACCTGTCCCAGGCGCAAGAATAAGCAGCCGGAAAACTTCCGCGCCTAAGTGATCATCGGGGAGGTCACTTGGGCGCACAGGTATTTCCCGTTAATATGAAACGCAATAAAATTTTGCTTCCCTTTCAGGTCTCGTTTGCTGGCCGGTCTGCCACTGGCAGTGCCTTCGTGGATTCTGGCTCATCTGCTAATATCATGTCTGTGGAATTTGCTATGTCTTTAAAAATGCCTTTTATTGATTTGCCTTATCCTGTCCCGGTAGTGGGTATCGACTCCACTCCTCTTGCTAATGGTTATTTTACTCAGCATACTCCTGTTTTTGAACTCCTTGTTCGCTCCATGCATTTGGAGCAGTGCTCTGTACTGTTGATGCAGGGATTATCGTCTGATCTGGTATTAGGTCTTCCCTGGTTGCAGTTGCATAATCCCACATTTGATTGGAATACTGGGGATCTCACCAAATGGGGTAGTGAATGCCTGACGTCATGTCTTTCGGTTAACTCTATTTCTCCCCGTGAGTAGGTAAACACGCTACCTGAGTTTGTTCAGGACTTCGCTGATGTGTTTTCTAAGGAGGCCTCCGAGGTGTTGCCCCCTCATAGAGATTACGATTGCGCCATCGATTTGGTACCTGGTGCTAAGCTTCCTAATGGTAGGATATTTAATCTTTCATGTCCTGAACGTGAAGCTATGAGGGAGTATATCCAAGAATGCCTGGCCAAGGGTTTCCTTCGCCCATCGACTTCTCCTGTAGGTGCTGGCTTCTTCTTCGTGGGGAAGAAGGATGGTGGTCTTAGGCCGTGCATTGACTATCGGAACTTGAATAAGGTCACAGTAAGGAACCAGTATCCCCTTCCTTTGATTCCGGATCTTTTTAATCAGGTTCAGGGAGCCCAATGGTTCTCTAAGTTCGATCTACGGGGGGCATATAACCTTATCCGCATCAAAGAGGGGGATGAGTGGAAGACTGCGTTCAACACGCCCGAAGGTCATTTCGAATACCTGGTCATGCCCTTTGGGTTGTGTAATGCCCCTGCCGTCTTCCAGAATTTTATTAATGAAATTCTGAGAGATTACCTGGGAAATTTTCTTGTAGTGTACCTTGATGACATACTGGTGTTTTCCAAGGACTGGTCCTCCCACGTGGGAGGACGTCAGGAAGGTCCTCCAGGTCCTCTGGGAAAATAATCTGTTTGCGAAAACTGAAAAATGTGTGTTTGGGGTACAGGAGATACCATTTTTGGGTCAAATCCTCACTCCTCATGAATTCCGCATGGACCCTGCCAAGGTTCAGGCTGTGGCGGAATGGGTCCAACCTGCCTCCCTGAAGGCGCTACAGTGTTTTTTGGGGTTCGCTAACTATTACAGGAGATTTATTGCCAACTTCTCGGTCGTCGCTAAGCCTCTTACGGACCTCACTCGCAAGGGTGCTGATGTCCTCCACTGGCCTCCTGAGGCCGTCCAGGCTTTTGAGACCCTCAAGAAGTGCTTTATCTCGGCCCCCGTGCTGGTTCAGCCCAACCAAAGGGAGCCATTTATTGTGGAGGTTGACGCGTCCGAGGTGGGAGTGGGGGCCGTCTTGTCCCAGGGTACCAGCTCCCTCACCCATCTCCGCCCCTGTGCTTACTTCTCTAGGAAGTTTTCGCCCACGGAGAGTAACTATGATATTGGCAACCGCGAACTTTTAGCCATTAAATGGGCTTTTGAAGAGTGGCGTCACTTCCTGGAGGGGGCCAGACACCAGGTAACGGTCCTTACTGACCACAAGAATCTGGTTTTCCTAGAATCTGCCCGGAGGCTTAATCCTAGACAAGCTCGATGGGCGCTATTCTTTACCAGATTTAACTTCTTGGTTACCTATAGGGCTGGGTCCAAAAATATTAAGGCTGATGCACTGTCACGTAGTTTCATGGCCAATCCTCCTGAGGAGGATCCTGCTTGTATTTTACCCCCTGGTATAATCGTTTCTGCCACTGATTCTGATTTAGCCTCTGACATTGCGGCTGATCAAGGTTCAGCTCCCGGGAACCTCCCTGGGGACAAGCTGTTTGTCCCCCTGCAATACCGGCTAAGGGTACTCAGGGAAAACCATGACTCTGCACTATCTGGTCATCCTGGCATCTTGGGTACCAAACACCTCATTACCAGAAACTATTGGTGGCCTGGGTTGCCTAAAGACGTTAGGGCTTACGTCGCCGCTTGTGAGGTTTGTGCTAGGTCCAAGACCCCTAGGTCCCGACCTGCGGGCTTACTACGTTCTTTGCCCATTCCCCAGAGACCTTGGACCCATATCTCCATGGATTTTATCACCGATTTGCCTCCATCTCAGGGCAAGTCGGTGGTGTGGGTGGTAGTAGACCGCTTCAGCAAGATGTGCCACTTTGTGCCCCTTAAGAAACTACCTAACGCCAAGACATTAGCTTCTTTGTTTGTTAAACACATTTTGCGTCTCCATGGGGCCCCAGTCAATATAGTTTCTGACAGAGGGGTACAATTTGTTTCCTTATTTTGGAGAGCTTTTTGTAAAAAGTTGGAGATTGATCTGTCCTTCTCCTCCGCCTTCCATCCCGAAACTAATGGCCAAACGGAAAGGACTAATCAATCCCTGGAACAATATTTAAGGTGTTTCATCTCTGACTGTCAATTTGATTGGGTCTCATTCCTTCCCCTCGCCGAATTTTCCCTGAATAACCGGGTCAGTAACTCGTCAGGGGTCTCCCCGTTTTTCTGTAATTTCGGGTTTAATCCAAGGTTCTCCTCCGTTTCTCCTGGTTGTTCCAATAATCCCGAGGTAGAGGACGTTCATCGGGAACTGTGCACAGTCTGGGCCCAGGTTCAGAAGAACCTAGAGGCGTGCCAGAGCGTACAAAAGATTCAGGCTGATAGAAGACGTTCTGCTAACCCCCGGTTTGTCGTCGGGGATCTGGTGTGGTTGTCGTCTAGGAACTTGCGCCTTAAGGTCCCGTCCAGGAAGTTTGCTCCCCGATTTATTGGGCCTTATAAGGTCATTGAAGTCCTCAATCCTGTCTCCTTCCGTCTGGAGCTGCCCCCATCCTTTCGCATACACGACGTCTTTCATGCCTCCCTCCTTAAACGCTGCTCCCCGTCCTGGTCCCCCTCGAGGAAACCTCCTGTTCCCGTTCTCACCCCTGAGGGGGTGGAATACGAGGTGGCCAAGATTGTGGACAGTAGGATGATCCAGGGCTCCCTCCAGTACCTGGTCCATTGGAGAGGATACGGGCCGGAGGAGAGGACTTGGGTACCTGCTCGAGATGTTCACGCTGGGGTATTGGTCAGGAGGTTCCACCTTCTCTTCCCCACTAAACCGGGTCCTCTTAGTAAGGGTCCGGTGGCCCCTCATAAAAGGGGGAGTACTGTAAAGGATCTGCCAGGCACTACGTCTGTGGATACTCCCAGGATTAATCAGTCGACACCTGAGGCCAGACCTCTTAGACTGACACCGGCTCCCACCAATCAGGGTGGCAGGCTCAGGAGTGGGAGAGCCTATCGCGGCCTGGTCAGTCGGAGTTAGCTCTGCCCCCTGTCCATTTATACCTGCCGTTTTCTCTTCCTCATTGCTTGTTATTCTTCTTGGATTCCTGGCCCCACTGCTGCCTTGCTCCAGCCTGCTTCTGCCGTGCTTCTGCCTTGCTTCAGTTCCCGCTTATCCTGCTTCGCTCTGCCCCTGGCTTGCTTCCTGCTCCGTGCTCTGCGTTTGTATACTCCACTACATCCTGATCCTGACTGGCTCGTTCACTACTCCGTTTCCTCACGGTGTTCCGTGGGCTACTGCCCCTTCCCTTGCTTGTTCCCTGTTTGTATCCCCTTGCACTTAGTCAGCGTAGGGACCGCCGCCAAGTTGTACCCCGTCGCCTAGGGTGGGTCGTTGCAAGTAGGCAGGGACAGGGCGGTGGGTAGATTAGGGCTCACTTGTTCCCTTCACCTCCTTCCTGCCATAACAAGAGCCCTACATAAATCCAGATCACTGGCCGTACACTACATATATTGGAATGCGGAAAAAAACAATTTAGACCATATTCTACCGACTGCCAGCGCCCTTCGTGACACGAACGAGCTTGAGAGACGCTGGCGGAAGATATCTGTGGAAAAGTTGATGTCATCTGCCATGTTGGATTTTTCAGCTCGTTTTTCCAAACGTCAGATCTGCATCTCAACAGGGATCGATTAGTGATTTTTTTTTTTAAACCTATGGAGTTGTCATCCAAAATTACAACCTCCACAGACCAACTGTGAACAACGAGCCATATAGAAAACGTCCGTCTGAAGTCACTAATGTATGGTCAGATTGGCTGTTCTTGGGCGTCTACAGTTTGCATTTCTGTCCACATTTGGGTTTACACCTACATCAAAATGTATAAAATTGTAATACTTAAATATATATAAAATAATAACATGTACAAATCTGACACATGATTCCAAATAGGGGGAAATTAAGTATGAAGTACAACGTTGATGGCCGCAATCTGATTCTGTATGTAAAATATAAAAAAGTTCTAGAGCTGAGTATGGGATGTTTTATCGATCTCCCCCCTGCTGTCGCCCTTGCCTTTTTCTTTTTAAATCATTCCTTATTTTCTGTTTATTATTATTTTTGGTTTTAAAGGGCACAAGTGACAGTGGGGAGTAAATGGATCTCAAAATACCATGGTGCACAGTCTTCATTTTTGGTTCCCATATTTACCACATAATAATCTAATATTAATTATTGTCATTCATATTGTTATTGGTGTTGTTGTTGTTGTTATTATTATAGTTTATATTGACATTTATATTATTTAATATTATTATTAGTGTTATACTTATTATAATTAATAGTGTTGTTTTTGTATTATTATTTGTTGTTATTATTTTATGTTTATTATTTTTATTATCATTTTTTATTAGTAATAGTATTGTTATTATTATTATTTCTGGTGTTGTCATTATTATTATTATAAGTGTTGTTATTATAGATCGAGCGGGTTCCCCAGCAGCATTTAAAAGAAACAGGATCCTGACCTGTCCACAGAGTTTAAGGCAGCACAGAGTATTTCAGGAGATGAGCACGGCCGGCCACGGGCAGCCGGTCGTTTTCCCGAGCCGTGCTCCCATTATAAAGTATAGGAGCACGGCCCGTAAAATAAAAAAAATAGAACATGTTCTATCTTTTTAACGGCACGGGCACCTTCCCGTGAGAAAACGGGAAGGTACCCGTGGCTAACAGAAGTCTATGGGCCCGCTATTTCGGGTCGTAATTACGACCCGTAATAACGGGTGTTTTTACGGTCGTGTGCATGAGGCCCCGTAATGACGGGTGGCTACATGTGTGCACCCGTCATTACGGCAGCGTTGCTAGGCGACGTCAGTAAATAGTCACTGTCCAGGGTGCTGAAAGAGTTAACTGATCGGCAGTAACTGTTTCAGCACCCTGGACAGTGAATTCCGATCAGAATATAGAGTAACCTGTCAAAAAAGAAAGACGTTCATACTTACCGAGAACTTTCTGCTTCCTCCAGTCCGGTCTCCCGGCCGTTGCCTTGGTGACGCGTCCCTCTCGACATCCGGCCCGACATTCCTGGATGACGTTACAGCCCATGTGACCTCTGCAGCCAATCACAGGCTGCAGCGGCCTCTGCAGCCAATCACAGGCTGCCGCGTCAGGAAAGAAGGTCGGACTGGAGGAAGAAGAGGGACTCGTCACCAAGACAACGACCGGGTACGTATGAAATTCTTTTTATTTTATTTTTAATCAGCAGCCTCTTTTCTCTATCAGTGATTGATAGAGACAAGTGGCTGCCGATTTGTATAATATTTTTGACCGGGTTCGGTCAAAACGTGTTCGGCCGAACCCGGTGAAGTTCGGATTCCCTGCGAACCGAACTTTTCCCGATGTTCGGAACGAAACCGGGTTCGGTTGTCCCGGTTCGCTCATCTCTAGTAGTAGTAGTAGAAGTAGTAGTGTTGTTATTAGTAGTAGTAGTAGTAGTAGTGTTATTATTAGTAGTAGTAGTAGTAGTAGTAGTAGTAGTAGTAGTGTTGTTGTTATTGGTAGTAGTAGTAGTAGTAGTAGTAGAAGTAGTAGTGTTGTTGTTATTAGTAGTAGTAGTAGTAGTAGTAGTAGTGTTATTATTATTATTAGTAGTAGTAGTAGTAGTAGTAGTAGTAGTGTTGTTCTTATTATTATTATTAGTAGTAGTAGTGTTGTACTTATTATTAGTATTAGTAGTAGTGTCATTATTATTATTATTAGTATTAGTAGTAGTAGTGTTGTTCTTATTATTAGTATTAGTAGTAGTAGAAGTAGTAGTGTTGTTGTTATTAGTAGTAGTAGTGTTATTATTATTATTATTAGTAGTAGTAGTAGTAGAAGTAGTAGTGTTGTTCTTATTATTAGTATTAGTAGTAGTAGTAGTAGTAGTAGTAGTAGTGGTGGTGGTGGTAGTAGAAGTAGTAGTGTTGTTATTAGTAGTAGTAGTAGTAGTAGTAGTAGTAGTGTTGTTCTTATTATTAGTATTAGTAGTAGTAGTGTTGTTCTTATTATTAGTATT